>NC_056728.1:1823699792-1823834792 GCF_019279795.1 Protopterus annectens
CTTAAATTAAATAATTTCTATTATTCCAGTTTTAAGATTGAGAGCAGCAAAATTATAGTATGTGCATTCTTATACATTATTTAAACATGTTGTTTAAGTGTTTTTAGGAACTGGTTTTAACAAAAATGTTTATTTTTCAAGTTATTTATGCACTTACATTTTCATATTTCATGTTTATATTTAGCATGTTGGTTTTTACAGTACTGAATCTTTAAATAAGCCTTGATTGTTTTATTGAAAAGGCTTTTACATTGGTAGATTTTAAATGATCATTTAACTTGAATATATATATATATATATATATATATATATATATATATATATATATATATATATATATATATATTACACTAGAAGTTTTATGTCTTTAGTCCTGATGAATTTCAAGGTGCTTGAACGAAAGCACTAAACTGTTGTGTTTTACTTGCTGTGATTTATTAAATAATTTGGGAGTACACCTACGGACTACTTATTTCTGCTACTGGTGTTCCGAAGGCAGTGCTTTGTGTTTTAGTGGTACTTGGTTCTGCTTTTGTGCCTCTTTTTGTTTTTATTGTTAGGAGATATCATACTTAAATTTATTTGGATGCTATACCATTAATACATGCGCAAAGGGAAGTGTCATTAGGCCTCAGGTGAAAGCTTACGTATCATTGTAACACAGAAAGCCCTATAAGAATGAAGGGATATTATTTTCACTACTATGATATAAGCAAAATTTTAATTTATATTACTTTCACAATATCTGAATAACATAATTAAAAGTGAATATTATCAATTTTTTTTAAGGTTTGCTTATTTCAACTCAGGCAAATGCTAAGATCTTTTCAGTATTATATGATAGCTAGGGTTTTGGTAGAAATTTTAGCTCAAGAATGTTCCAATCTGTTTACATTTAATATGCGTTTATGAAAATAAAAATTCTTATGTCTACACCAGAAGTATTCCAAAGAGCTGTTGTAATAGTAAATGAAGGCTTTAAAGGTGTTGTAAATAAATTTCCTATTACCTCGAATTTCCAGAATATCATGTGTCATAACAGCGAGGTTGCAAGATTGCAAGTGCATGTGAGCAAACACATGGAAACTTGAAAATCAAAATGTGGCCAAGGTAAATAAGTGGAGAGAAATTAGTGTCAGTTGAACAGCAGAATACATCAATGTAACCATGATGTTGCGGTGTACAATGCCCCAGGAGCTCCAGAGAATGTATTCAACCTATCCATGTCCCAAAAGGGCAAGCAGATGTTAGTTTTCAAGGACTATCTCAATCATTTAGAGAAAGCAAACAGAAAAAATATCACGCATGTTGCCTAAAGTTAAATGAAAAATGCAAAAGGTGGGCAGTAATGGTATCATCAGCAGAAGGGGATGTATTGACAATAACTGTTAGACATGACCATCCATCTGATCTCAGCAAAGTGGAAAGGTATGCTGCATGTGCTGAACTGAACAGAAAGTAGAATTATTCAGGGATCTACCATGTTTAGCATACCTCTCAATCTTTTAGCGCAATAAATATGGACAAAGCCTAAAATAAAGGGGGGGGGGCAAAGGACCAGAAATGGGTACAGATTTTAAATACTGCTTGTATAAACTTATAAAATTGCTAAAAAACAGGATTTGTGTTAATATGTATTTTCTGAAGGGTATGAGGTCTGAAACTCAAATTAATTCCATTATTTAGTAAATTCATTCCTCGGTGATTTGCCAGAAAACCACAAATTTTATGAGGAACAGACCAAAAATATGAGACAAAAATCTGGACATTCTAAGAAAATTTGAACATTTGAGAGGTATGCTGGTTAGGTATAGATGATGCTATGGCAGGGATGTCATTGGAGAGTGTAGTTGTGCTGCTTAATAAAAATGCATTATTGCAGCAAGTGAACAGAATGTGGAGGAAGTGTTTAATAAAAATGTTGGGCAAGAAGTTACAATAGAAAACCTGAAAGTCTGTGATTTTCTCCTGAAGGTAAGTACATTTGTTGAAAATAGGTCCTCCAGTGTTACATGCACACACACATACTTATAATTTCTACCTTGCAAAATCTGACAGATTTAGATAAAGCTGCTGTCTGGTTGATGGATGGTACCTTTTTGACAAAAGGTATCATCTTTCATCAGCTATATAGTATACATGGCTCTGTCAACGACTGAGGCAGTTGTAGGACTATACCTTTGATTTATTGCCTCATATCTAGAAAATGCTAGAATACATATAATTCGATGTAGCAACATGTCTGTCTGACCTAGTCAGTACTAACAACGTGTCTGCTGCTGTAAAGTACATGATGTGTGACTTTAAAATCACTGCAATTAAGAGTATTGCTATTAACATTAAAGGTGTACTCCCCAAAGGCTGTTTGTTGCATATGGTATAAGATACAGTCTCTGTGCTTGGCACCGCTGTATGGGAAGAGTGCACAATTTAAATTATATGTGAAGAAACATACAACCTTAGCATTTATGGATGAGAATGATGTGATGCCACTATTTAACAATGTGTGAGATTGGTTTCCTTTAGAAGGTGAAGAGCTAATGAGTTATTTCACAGATTATTATATGTTGAGGAAACCTGGAAAGTTTTGTATACATACAACCATATTTGCTAGGTTTCCACCACTGTTAAATTTTGGAATATTTCAGATTTGAATAAGCTATTTCTTTCTAGAACACAGAATTGTGTAGATGCATGGTGCAGGCGAATAAGAACACACTATTTTAGACCTAACATCTTTCATGTCTGAGCAGACTAGAGTTGCTGAAGTATGATTACTTATGAATATTGGCTGCCCACCATCACTAAAGAATACACATTTTGCATTTTTCATTTAGCATTAGGTGACATGCCCAATACTTTTCTGTTTGTTTGCTTTCTTTGAATGATATTGATAGACCTCAATAACAAACACCTGTTTGTTCTTTTGAAATGTGAATAAGTTGTATACATTCCCTGAAAATCCTGGGGTGTTGTACACCGTAAGAGTATGATTATATTGATGTATTCTGGTGTTCAACTTGGCACTAGACATAGACTTTCAGGTTTTCAAAGAAAAGTGTACAGTGGAGGAATTTCTAACATTCATAGCTGTCTTACTTATGATGTAATATTGCTGGACTATTCTGCTGTTGCAGGCATTTAGATTTATTTCAATATGCACATTTATTTGTTATTTTTTTATTTATTTGACATTTGTTTACTGGGAGGGTCTGAATGAACTAGGTAGCCCATTTTCAGCAGAGGCCCAGGGAGAAAAGCTCCGCATGTAAAAACTTTATGATTACAATAACAACCAAAACAAAAAAGTACAAGTTTTGAGATAAGAATTCTCAAATTTTCCAACTTACAATTCACATGTAAATACAAATTATGAGATATGAAGTTACATGTGTCTGGAGCATTTCTCCTCGTGCCTCCGCTGAAAACAGGCTCTGTGGAACCTAGTCGGACTTTCCCGGTCAACAAAATGATGAATAAATAAATAAATAAAAATAAAAAATGTTTAAAAAGAAAAGAGTAAAAAAAAATAAATAAATACATTATCAAATATATGCAAGTGTTACAGGTAATGCGGTACGTAAGTTGTTTATAGCAGTACATGGTGATATATTTGCAAGATGTGGAGTACGAATTGCCTTGGCATTATAATGAGCATATAACATTTTCTTTAACAGAGGAATCAAGGAAGGAGTTAAGTTACAGGTGTTGGAGCAAAAAATGTGTTAGTGAGAGAAAGTAACCACAGTATTCAAAAGTTGTGAATAGATTGTAGGGGGAAGGAACATACAAAGCAATATTGTTCATCCCATACCTCTCAACCTCTTAGAACAAGAAATATGGACAAAGCCATAAATAAAAGTGGGACAAAGGCCCAAAAATTGGGACAATTTTTAAATATTGCTCTTAGAAACTTAGAAAGCTGATAGAATAACAGGTTTTGCATTAACATGGATTTTCTGAAGGGTATAAGATCTGAAACCCAAATGTCTGTCATTATTTTCTAACTTCAGTCTTCAATCTAATTATGTGCCACTAATTTACCAGAAGACCACAATTTTATGAAAAACAGACTAAAAATATGAGGCACAATTCTTGACATTCTGTGAAAATCTGTAGAGTTGTGAGATATGGTGGGATTGAGCAGGAGCATGGCCAGCTTTGATTTAGATGGGACTTAAGCAGGTTTTTGAACTGGGTGGGGTTACTAGTGTTCTGAATATTCTATGGGATAGAGTTCCAAGTTTTAGATATGTGATTGCAATACAGAGAGTCTCCAAAGCTGTTGTTAAGTTTTGTGCCTTTTAGTGTAATTTGTTAGGTGATGTCAGGAGTCTATTAGTGTTGTGGGTTTGCACTAAGGTTTGGAGGGCTGGACATTTTTCAGATTTTAAATGATAGTGTGAATTAGCGTCAGTTATTTGAAGGATAAGAGGTTGGGTAGTTCAAGCCATTTTGGTTGTCTGAGAGCAATGCAGTGATCGGTTCTTGAAGACAGGTTAGCTGCAAATTTGGCTATCTTATGATAGCATATTTCTAGTTTGTTTAAGTCTGTTTTTTTGAGGTTAGTGAATATTGGAGAGGCATACATTAGAGTGGATAATAAGTGGGTCCTGGTGATGTATACGGGGACCTTGTTTTATGTGGGCTTTTTTATAACAAGTGATATGTGTATGTTGATTCTCATATTGTTATCAATGGTGACACCTAGGAGCTTGGTCTCAGAGATTGGTTCTATGAGTCTGTTGTTAGATGAGGTAATTTTAAAGTGTTGACTGAGGTTGTGGGATTTATGGTGATTGTTAAGAAAATCATTAATCTGGTTTTGTTAGGGTTCAGAATGAGATAATAGCTGTATAGGTAATTTTCAATGACAGAAAAAGATTTTTGGGTGATTTCCTGAAGTTGTGATGAATAGATGACAGTGGAATCATCTGCATATTGTAAGATGGTGGCTTGGCTGGTTGCGGTGTGAAGTTTATCAGCGAAGATAGAGAAAAGAAGTGGGCCTAGTAATGATCCGTGTGGGACTCCTACAGTTACAGGTAGAGTGGAAAGATTGTTTTGCCACTTGACAACTTGTTAGCACTCTGAAAGATAGTTGTGGAACTAGGAGAGTGCTTCATTGGATATTTCAAGGGATGAGAGCTCTTGTAGGATGATTTTGTGGGATACTGTGTCAAGTGCCTTTAACATATCTAGAAAAATATAGGAGACAAGTTGACCATTGTTTTTAAATTGATACATTGGTGAAATATACTAGGGCTGTTGTGGTACTGTGGTAGGGGCGAAATCCATATTGTGCGTTGGATAGTAGATTTTTGGTTAATAGATGGTTCATTAGTTGTGTGTGGATGCATTTCTCCAAATTTTTTGAAAGAGGAGATAGTATAGATATGGTTCTGTAATTTGATAGTTCTAGAGAGCAGCCACCTTCATAGAAAGGTATTATGTAGGACATGTTCCAAATCTTAGGTATGTACTGCTCAGAGATGGATCTACTGATTAAGATAGACATAAGGTAAGAGATAACATCAGGTGCCAATTTGAGGTATTCATTTGGTAGTTTATCTGCAGCTAGCGATGTGGGTTTTAGTTTGGTTAACAGTTTTTTTTATTTTGTCTATTTGGATGAGTTGAAGAGTGAGTGATGTTGGGAGGTATTGTTTTCTGGTTAGGGGACTAGTGGAGTATCCTTTTTGTGTTCTATGAGCGAAAGAATAGAATTTGTGAAGAAAGTGTTGAACTGAGTTGCTATAGTTTCTGTAGAGTTGGAGATATTGGGTGCTGCGGTTGTAGTTTAGCCTGGCTGTAGTAGTTGTCTTACGGTACCCCAACATTTTTAAGGATTATTATGGTGTTTGTGTTGGATTGAGGTATAGAAAAGTTTTTTTATCATTTTTATTTGTTTTTTGGCTAAATTTCTTAAGTAGTGGTAGCTCTCATAGGAGGCTTTACTTTTGTTGGCCTGATATTGAGACAATAGTTTGTCTCTTTGTTTTAGTAATTGTCTAGATTCTTTGGTAAGCCATGGGCAATAGTTTGGCTTAGTTTTGATGTTTCTGATAAGAACAAGGCTATTTAGTATATCTAGAAATGTAGTGTTAAAATATTGTACAGCTGAGTCTAGAGAGAGGTGTTTTAGAGGTGACCAGTTACAGCGTTGAAGAAGTGTTTTAAATCTGTTCATGGAAAAGTTTTTTTTTATTGTGTACTTGTTTGTATATTATAGTTCTAGTGTGAGAGTTACGGTTGGTAGATGGTCACTTAGGCCGCCTGGAAGACAACCTGAGTGATTAAGGATGCTTTGTTTGTAAGAGAACAGTCATGAAATACGTTTCTACTATGACTAGTGGTTGCCAGGAGGGATGTATGTTGGTATTAGGACTACGTGTTTGTTATTGCTGATTATTAGGCGGGAGGTTATTAGTTCAGTTGTGTTAAGGTCTGGGGTGTTAATGCTTAATTGTTGAAGACTAAGCATTTCCTTATAAATTATTGCTACTCCTCCTCCCCACATTTACACTCTATCTTGTCTAAGGATGTTGCAGCCTGTGGGAAGGATTTCATTATTGTGTATATGGGGTTTGAGACAGTAAGTACTGCTATGTTGGGGGAGTAGAGGGAGAGGGTGGCACAGAAATCATGTATTTTATTTAGTAGACTTCTTAGATTCATGTTCATGATGAGAATGCCTGAGTTTTTATTGGGTATATTAGTAAAGGATGGGCAGTTTGATACTTTTGATGGTTGAGTTGATATTTGCTTGCTTAGGAGATTTTGTTGGGTGTTATCAGGGCCTGGGTTGGGGTGGATATCCTCACATAATTGTAAATTGTTGTTTTTTTTTTGTGAGGGTGGGTGAAGGACTTTATGTGGTACATTGGAGTTTTTAAGCCATATATGTAATGATGTGATAGTGTGTAAGTATTTGTATGAGAAAAGTTCAATTTTAGTGGAGATGAAGAAGTTGGTGTGTGTAGTATGAGGTGGGGTAATGCAGGGGAGGGGAAGGTACATACTTGTCTTCATTTATTTATTTTGTGCTCACAGATCTGTGTACAAACACTTCATATGGATGAGTCCTAGCATGTTTACTTACATGTGCAAAGTTTCTGTTATTGGCACTGTGATGACCCAACACTGGACTAGTAATCAAGAAGCCTCAATCCTCACCAATGGCAACAGTGGGTGACATACATTGGGAGGATAACAGGTACACTCACAGTATTTCCAGATGCAGCTCTCTGCATCAAGTGCAATTTCTCTAAAGAGCACACAGAGACGACAATCAGTCCGGGGCTGGTTACTGCCTCTTTCTCCAGATCCCCAATAAGACTCCCCATTGGCACAGCTATAGAGTTGAGATCTCAGTTAAGTGGCCAGGTCAACACCTCCAGCACCCTCTCTGTTCAACCAGTGCTTCTCTGTTCCTGCCCAATAGCTGACACACACACTCTTTGAGGTTTGATTTACACACACACCTGGGAAGGTTTACTAGCTATGCCCCCTTTTGCCCAGACTATAAGGTAGTTATTACTGCCACCAGCCAACTCTTTATCAGCTACTTTAAGGCCCTTCACAAAGGGTGTCCAATCTTACTGTGTAATATTAATATTAATAGAAATTGTAGTTTGATTAAGAGCAAGGTTATTAGGAGTGGCCCACACAGTGTCACCAAATAAATATGCAAGTGCTCTCAAAACTTAAATATCTCTAGACAGATCAGTCACAATTAAAGGTTTAAATATATTTTATAATAAATAATAAAAGAACAAGAAAATTGTATATATTCACAGTGACATCAGAGTTCAAAATCATGGGAAATATTTAAAACAACTTTGCAGAACAGTCTCAAATAAATAAAGAAAAATATCTAAACTAAGCTTTGCTATATTCCTGACTATATCTAAGAGAATTATACTATTCCCTAGAAACTTCATCAGAGCAAGGCAGGTGTGGTGAATGGATCTTCTAGCTGTTGTCAGGTACAAGACAGAATACAGAATGCCCTGTCTTACTAAGAGACTCTTCAAATTAATATCTCAAATATTACTGCTGGGATAGTTTTCAGAATGACTTCATTTTTGTCATATGACTCTATCCCAGGTGAAACACCCACTGCTGGAAGCTTGGCAGTATTTAGCATCTACCTGTGAAAATACATAGAACTTAGATCTTGGGCAGCTGCTGGAAATCAAAAAACAATTGCATTCCTTCATACTTTCAGAGGTAGTAATTAGTTCACTCCGATGCCAATACAGAACGCTTCTCAGCACAGACATTATGTCTCTGGCCTGGCCTATTAAGTAATTTTAATTTCAGCTATTTTTTTCTGAGGTTAACCTCCTGTATTCCAGTTTCCACTGTTAAAATATATACAGTTAAACATTTACAACAGTGCATGTGCATTTCTGTTCTATTCCAGTAGGACACACTGTGGTTAAGCACAAGCACTTTATAAAATACCTTTTTAGCACACATGTCTGTACAGACCAGCTTGATATACACATGACATACAGTTCTAATACATTTGTAACACAGGCATCTTATACAGATTATGTCAATATTCACAAATTACATTTAATTATTTACAAAATTCCAGATAGCTGTGCTAGCAGTATCTCCTTTTGTCACACTTCTTCCCGTCCTTGAAGACTCAAGCTAGTTTTTCAAGTGACCCTAGAGAAATGTTGCTTGAGAGGGATGAGCCTATCTAGGAATCCATTACCTCATTCCCTGTCTTGACAGCCCATCTGCGTTGGCATTGCTTACCCCACTTTGGTGCTGCACTGTCATATCATATGCCTGCAACTCTAGACTCCACCATAGTAACTTGGGATTTTGCTGACTGGCTTGCTGTAGCCATAGATCCCCCTCAGACTCCTCCTGACTTGTACTGCAAATACTTAGCACAAGGGCCTCCCTATCATGGTAAGGTTTCATCATGTTAAAATGTTACAGTTTGTGCCCCTGCCTCTTGCCTAGCAGTTCTACCATGTAGTTAACATCACTGACCTTCCTTACCACTTTGAAGGATCCCTCCCAAGCCACCTGCAGCTTGTTTTGTCTGACAGGAATGAGACCAGTGACCTGCTGCCTCACAGCATACTCTCTAGCTTGAGCATTCCTGTCATACCAGACCTTTTTCTGCTATTGGGCTTCTACCAGGTTCTCCTTGGCAAAGCCCATGAGTGCCCTGGGCCTTGTCCTAAGGTTTGGGACATATGCCACAACAGACTCCTTGTGGGTTTCACACTAACCCTCCCACACATCACAAATCAAATCTAGAGGCCCCCTCACCCTATGCCCATACAGCAACTTAAAGGGTGAAAAAACAGTGGATTCCTGGGGCACCTCTCTCTAAGTAAACAACAGATGGGGAAAATATTTGTCCTACTCCCTCTTAAACTGGTCTGCAAATGCCTGTAGCATGATCTTTAGTGTAGAGTTTAACCTCTCAATCAAACCATTAGTCTGGGAATGGTAGGGGGTGGTCTTTAGGTGCTTCACCCCCACAGTACATCCACAGACAAGCTAGCAGGTCTGACATGAAATTGGCACCTGTGTCAGTCAGTATTTCTTTTGGTAAACCTACCCTGCTAAAAATCTCTAACAAAGTATTTGCCACCTCTTCCTCAATGGAGGACAGAGCCACTGCCTCAGGGTATCTGTTAGCATAGTATACTACCACTAGGATATACTTCCTTCCTGTGGAACTTGGGATACTCAGAGGCCCCATAATATCCATAGCTACCCTCTGAAATGGTTCCTCAATCACAGGTAAAGGCATCAAAGGAGTTTTCACCTTGTCTCCTGCCTTGCCTTCCTTTTGGCACTGCTCACAGGTCCTGAAGTACCCAGTTACATCCCTGGAAATCCCAGGCCAATATAAGTTCTGCATGATAGATCTTTTGGTATGTTTTATGCCCATATGACCTGCAGAGGGAATGTCATGGGCTATGGCTAGAGGTGCCAGACATTAGGCTCTGGACACTACCAACTATTGTATTACCCCACCCTCTAGCCCTCCCTCAGGGGTCCACTCTCTATAGAGTACCCTATGTCCCAGTATATAGTACCCCTTTTCCTTGAGAATCAGGATCCCTGGCTACCTCCCTCAGGCCTTGTAATGTAGGGTCTGAGAGATGAGCCTGTCTCAACTCTTTCTTTGTAACCCTTCCCAGCTCCCCTTCAACAGGAAGTCTGGTATCCTTTGATAGTGGTGCCTCACTGTCAGCCTAGGTACTACTACTCACTTCTGCCTTTGCAGTCACACTATCCAAGGGAACATCAGTACCCCCAAGCAGCTGTGGCTCACCTTCAGTCTCACTGCTACAGGGTAGCTCGCTCTCTGAAGTAACCACCTCACCAGTCCGGCCTTCAAGTGTGCAGTTTGTCTGGGTACCCTCAGGCTACCACACCCACATGCTTGTCTCCAAGCCTATGTGTAACTGCATGTACACAAGGTACTGCATGATCAAAATCACTCCCTATCAGGACATCTGCAGGGATATCATCAAACACGCCTACTGGCTTGCTTCCTTCTCCTCCCTCCCAGTCAAGGTGAACTCTAGCCAAAGGTATTTGGAATGGGGTCCCTCCTAAAGCTCTGACTGGAGTAGACTGCTCAAGCCAGTAGTGCTCCTCTTTAACCATTGCAGGCTTCACAATGGTTATGTCAGAGGCTGTGTCTTTCTTAGCAGTGGCCTGTTTTCCATATACTAAGATAGTATGTAACCTCTTGTGGTAGTTTGGTACCCTTGTTGTCTCCAGGCAACTTATTGCTGGCATTCTGTCATTCCCACTTACTGGCTATCCCACCTTTTGTTCCCCATTTTGCCTCTGTGGACATCTATATGCTCCCCACTGGTTACATTTAAAACATTTAACCCCTGATCCTGGCCATGTAATAGAACTAGTAGCTTTCCATGTTACTAGTGGACTCTGTTGTGGTAGTTTAGGCTGCCCACTATGGGTTCCCTTAGACCCAAGTGCAGCACTGGGTATCCCTTTCCTGTGCAGTGATGCCCTGCTTGCTAGGTATAGGTCTACCTCATCTGCCAAACAGATTCTCATGTCCTCATGCAAAGTGCTAAGGGCTTGTTCCCTCACCAAAAGGTCTGCCAGCCCTTCAAAAGTGGTGACCTAACACTCACTCACCCCACCTATGAAAATAAGTGATTAACTCAGCAATATATTCACACACACTTTCATCTGCCTTGTGTCTAAGCTCACAAAACTTTTTTCTATAAGCTTCAGGTGTTAATTTAAAACACTCTAATAAACAATTTTTTAACTGTATTATAATTTAAGCAATCAGTATCAGACAATTTACAAACAGGAGTTACAGCTTTACCATGGAGTAAGGGGGTCAGGAACCATACCCAGAGCCCTTGGTCAACATTATACTGTTTACATACCCTTTCAAACATATGAGTAAAACTATCAAAATTGTCACCCTGTGTAAACTGTGGAAGAAATATACTGACCTTTCTTGCTTTTGAGGTTCGGTTACTCTCTTCCCCATTACCTCCATGATCCTGGCGAAAAGTCAGGATTTCCTTTTCATGTTGCCTCTGCCTCTCATTTTCTTCAGCCTTCAGACATCGTAGTCTCTCTGCTGATTTTAATTCCATTTATTTCTGTTTCACCTTTTATTTAGCCTGCAAACAATGCAGTTTCTTGTTTTCTTCAACCTGTAAACACCATGGCTTCTCATTGTCTTCAGCCTCTTAACACCGCAGTCTCTCTGCTGATTCTATTTCCAACAGTTTGGCCTCCAGTTCAAGTCTCTTTAACTCCAGATAGATTTTTAAGTCCTCTGTGGAAAGGTTGAACTGTCCATTTTCTGAGAGTTGTACATCCCCAAGGCCAGTCTGGTTGTGCTACTGGTTCCTGGTCTGAGATGCAGCTGTGACTAAGGCTGCAATAATTTCTGCTTTAGTCAGATTGGCATGCACCAGTCCTTTTTCTTGTGATATCTCAGCCATACTCTTCTGCTGACATCCTTGCCTTCTCTCCCAGACTAACTAAACTAACACAAAATAAATAAAATTATTGTGATGTGAAACTCTGAATGTTCACTGTGTGGCTGCTTGAAAGTACAAACACCTTCTTTAGTGACCACCGTTTATAGGCTACAAGAGTTCAATATCCACACCACTGAATCCCAGAATGTGATGTGTTGATCCCACCACTGCCAACTAATAATGCGATGTGCATATCCCACCACTGCCCACCAATAATGTGACAACCCACCACTGGACCAGTAATCAAGGAGCCTCAATCCTCACCACTGGCAAAAGTGGGGGGTGTACACTGTGAGGATAACAGGTGCACACACAGTATTTCCAGATGCAGCTCTCTGCATCAAGTGCAATTTCCCTGAAGAGCACACAGAGACCACAATCAGTCCGAGGCTGGTTTCTCCCTCTTTCTTCAGATCCCCAGTAAGACTCCCCACTGGCTCAGCTACAGAGTTGAGCTCTCAGCTGAGTGGCCAAGCCAAGATCACCAGCACCCTTTCTGTCCAACCAGTGCTTCGTGTCCCTGCCCAAGTAGCTGACACACACATGCTTTGAGGTTTGATTTACACACACACACACACACACACACACACACACACACACACACACACACACACACACACACACACACACACACACCTGGGAAAAGCTAGCACACAGGTTTACTAGCTATGTCCCCTTTTGCTCAGACTATACGGTAGTTATCACTACCACCAGCCAATTCCTTATCAGCTACTTTAAGGCCCTTCACAAAGGGTGTTTAATCTTATTGTGTAATATTAATATTAATACAAATGGTACTTTGATCAAGAACAAGGCTTTTAGGACTGGCCGACAGAGTGTCACCAAATAAATATGTAAGTACTCTCAAAACTTATATATCTCTAGACAGGTCAGCCACAATGAAAGGTTTAAATATATTTAATAATAAATAATAAAAAAAGAAAATGCTCAGTATATATTCACAGTGATAGAGTTTAAAATCACAGGAAATATTTAAAACAACATTGCAGAACAGTCTCAAATAAATAAAGAAAAATATCTAAAGTAAGCTTTGCTATATTCTTGACTATAACTTAGAGAATATACTATTCCCTAGAACTTTCATCAGAGCAAGGCAGATGTGGTCAATGGACCTTCTAGTTGTCAGGTCCACAACAGAATACAGAATGCCCTGTCTCACTAAGACTCCTCAAATTAATATCTCAAATATTACTGCTGGGGTAGCTTGCAGAATGACATAATTTCTTTCACCTGAGGCTATCCTAGGTGAAACCCCCACTGCTGGAAGCTTTGCAGTATTTAGCATCTACCTGTGAAAATACATAGACATCAGATCTTTGGCAGATGCTGGAAGTCATAAAACAATTGCATTCCTTCATACATTCAGAGGTAGTGATTAGTTCACTCTGAAGAGAATACAGAAAGCTTCTCAGCACAGTTATTATGTCTCCGGCCTGGCCTATAAAGTAATTTTAATTTCAGCTATTTTTTCTGAACTTAACCACTGTTAAAATATATACATTTAAACACTTACAATAGTGCATGTGCATTTCTATTTTATTCCAGGAGAGCACACTGTGATTACATTTTAAGCACAAGCACTTTATAAAATATGTTTTTAACACACGTCTGTACAGAACAGTTTGATATACATGACATACAGTTTTAATACATTTGTAACACAAGCATCTTATATAGACCATGTTGATAGTCACAAATGACATATAATTATTTACAAAATTCCAGATAGCTGTGCTGGCAGTGTCCCCCTCTGCCACTGACACTATTTACAACACAACAGCACTTTACCATTGATGGACTTCTGCAGAGGGGAAACATACTTATTATGTGCTGTTCACGGATGTTAACTACATTTTGTTTATAAGAATCATCTGTTACTAAGACATATTCTGCCACCTGTTGTGCAATCAATGTTTTGTTTTTTGGGTTCTAGTGTATTTGCTCACTTGCACTTTTGATCTTGCAGGCTTTCTATTGTGGAGCTCAATCTTCTGGAAATTCTAGGTAATAATAGGGATCCCTTGTAAACATAAATGATGATATCTTAGTTTGGGGACAACGATAAGAACATGCCAAGAGACTGATATAACTACTGAGCAGCCTGAAGGAGTGCAATTTTAAATTAAACAAGAGCAGCTGTAAAACATGAGTGACAAGAAATATATGTTCATAGGTACATAGGTTCGTAGGTGTTTACTAAGCTAAAGACCACAGGGGCCTTTGTAATCTTAGCCAAGCATCACAAATTTCTGACAATTTCTGGTACCCTTGATAAGTGTAAGCAGGTGCTTAGGAGGTGAAACATTTACAAGCAGGAGGCTGGGAGATGAAACATTTACAGGTTGCCTGTGTCCCTTAGAGACATAGGTGCCAAACCAAGGATGGACTTCCTGTTCCCCATCCAACTGTCAAAGTTACATTTGAATTGGGTTAGGGTGGAACTCTGCTTCATATGGATGGGGAGCCTGTTAAAGAAAAGGGGTAGTTTCTAGGGTACATACCTGTCTCGCCAGCAGGTCCTATTTATATCACAGGCAAGGTTTAAGTCTTTGGAACTTGTAATTCTGGTGATGTTTATTTTGCAGCTATGCAAGGAGGTCCATCAGGGTGGGGTCTAACAGCCTTGTATGCTAAGCATATCTCTCCCCTCATTAGTCTGTAGGAGACAGAATACAGGGATAGGGCCTTGAGGTGTCTGCAAAGGGCATATTACTTATGCCCTGTATTCCTTTAGTGAAGAACTTCTGTGGACATTCCAGTTGTTGGATATGCCTGGTTAGGTATATATCAAAGGGGACATTGCACTCAATGATAGATATGATGAATGCCAAATGCAGTGGAACAATGACTTACTTGGACCTAAATGCCATAAGTTGTACAACATAGAATGATTGCCTCACTACTGTAGACATGTGATGACCAAAGGCTAGCTTACTGTCCATGTGTGTCCCTGAGTCCCTGACTACTAGTTCAACTCATAGGGGTGTGTTGTCAATATGACAGTTACCAAAGGTGGATGACGTCCCAAAGGATACTATTATGCATTTCTTGACATTTAGTTGTAGTCCATGGCTCTGGCACCAGTTGTTTGTCTGTGTCAGCCCTTCCTAGAAATTATTTGTGTCGGTGGGCGATTCAATGACAGCTCCTAATTTGCAGTCATATGCAAATTTAGTCAGCTTGAGGCCAGTGATGTTGACCTTAACTTCAGAGAAGTAAATGCCAAAAATGAGTGGACCCAGGACCAATCCCTGAGGAACTCTGCTTGTGACTTTATAGAGGTGGACTCCCCAATTCTAACTTCCTGGATCCTATGAGCCAGCTAACTATCCACTGGGTGACATAAGGGTTTGTACTTAACCTCTTGAGTTTGTCAACAATGCCCGAGTGGGGGATTGTGTGAAATGCCTCGGCCAGGTCAAGGTAAGCAGTGTGAACCATTTTGCCCTCATCAATTGCTTTGGTAACCTTCTCAAAAAAGCCCATCAGGTTGAGTAGGCATGACCTGCCCTTGATGAAACCAAACTGGGTTGGGTCCAGTGTCTGGAGGGTCCCTATGCCATTACCGATCATTTATATTACAATTCTTTCCATGGCTTTGCATGAGTCTAGCAAGACTTATGGGTCTGTAGTTTCCAGGGTCTGTACATGGCACACCCGTTGTGCAGAGTGAGGAGTGTTGCTGTTCTCCATTCATGAGGCATGAAGCCTGTTTGGAGGCTACAGTTAAATAACAATTCCAGAAGGCCTAATAGATCACATTTCAATCTACAGAAGGCATCCTGGTATATTGTCTGGGCCAAATATGCAGCATTCTTGGCCTTAGAGAAAGCATTACTGAGCTTTTCCCTAGTGATAGCAGGGAGAGTTATATTTGATAGTATTCCAAAGTAGACGGAAGGTTGATGGGGAGTAAGGGGTAAAGCTGGAGCTGAATTTATCAGCTGGTAGGTTTGCTATATCATCTGGATCAGTACAGGTGGCTCCATTTACAATGAGCTCTGCAAACAAATGTGTATTGCCTTTGAGGTTGCAGAGACAGCTAAATAATGCCTTGTGACTGTCCTTGGCCTGGGAGGTCAAATTTACCTCAAATTTGGCTTTGGTAGATTTTATTTGCCCTCTGAGTTGTTTGTTTAGTTTGATGAGAGTGCTTTTATCCTGCTGGGTGCTGCACCTCCTAATGTTTGCCATAATTCTCTTCCTACTTTTATACAGCCTATTGATGATGTGATTCCACCTAGATGGCTTGTTTGTTGAGTTAGTTTTGTACTTCTTCCTGGTGGGTACAGCTGTCTGTATGCAACCATTAAACATGCTTGTTTATGGTTTCTGTGAACAGTTTTGCATAGGCAGCATTGTTCTCAGGGTTTATGGGGGCTTGAAATGTTGCCAGATTATCACTTAATAGTAGGAAGTTAGCCTTAAGAGTAGTTCCTGAATATTCCAGAGTTAGCTGGGGTTCAAGGTTTTATTGTTACTTTGAAGTAGACCATTTTTGGGCTGACCTTACCAGGGAAGACTTTACAGTAGGAGGTGTGCAGCACTCTCCCAATATTAGTGAGGACTAGATCCAGTATGGTTGCACCCCTTATTGGTGTATTGACAATTTGGTCCAGGGATTTTGTGTTTACAAAATCATGGAATCTATATGCCTGTAGGTTTGGTGTTGTACATGATTCATAGTTAATAGTGGGATAATTAATGTTGCCCACGAATATGGTATTAGGTTGGATGGTGACTGTTTCCAAGAAGTTTAAATGCATGGTATGGGTTTCCTGTCTATTGGAGTGGGACTTATAACTTACCAGGAAATGGTACTGGATTTTGACTATGGTTATTTGAACATGGAGAAGCTCAAGTACATTGTCCTGTTTGACCAGCCTTGAGGAATATTCAATTTTGATGTAAATTGAGACACCTGCACCTTTAGTCCCTATCTGTGTACTAGCTGGTCTAAATGTGTGGAAGGCATTATAACCTTGCATTGTCAGTGTACTGTCCATGGCTTTAAACCATGTCTTAGTGACCACACAAATGTCAGCATTCTCTAGGGTGGAGAGAGAGCTTGTATTGAGAGGAGTTTTTTTGTTTAGACTTCTAGCATTGAGCAGTAATACCATTAGATTTTCTTGGTTTTGATTTGCTATGTCAGAAGTACTTTCAGTTTGGCATTGCCTAAAAAGGACACTATGTGGGAGGACAATGTTTAAGGTATTATTTAGAGGAGAGAGGTGCAGACCATCCCTGGCAAAGCAGCTTGGTCTGCTGACCATCTCCTTCCATGCTGACAAATACTGCACCCTCTTAGAATGACACCAGAAACTAAGCCAATTATTAAAGTCATTCATCTTCTGTTCATATTGTGGCATCATCCTTGTAGAAGGGAAAATGCTGCTCAATGCTAGACTCATACCAGCCTGGGATAAATATTCCAAGAGCTCCACAATGTCTCTCTTCATATAGTCTAGGGAGGTACATCTCAGGTCATTTACACCCACGTAGACTATGACTGAGTCATACTAATACTTGTAGTCCAATGACTTTATTAATAATGTGGCAGATCCTGGCCCCTGAAAAACAACAGATTGTGGCTTTCTCCTTACTCTGCCTGATGAGAGGGACATCAGTGTGTCTCACAATGGAGTCTCCAATGACTAGAATATTAAATTCTGTGGTGGCTTGCCTTATGGATTTAGAAGTAGAGACTCCATGAGATGTAACTGTATGTGTTGATGTATGAGTACATTTGGGGTTCTGAGGGTGATTGTTATGTGGTGAAATTTCAATGGTGCTTTTACAGGAAAATGCCAACTCAAGGTGTATGTTGCTATACAGGGCACTGCCAAACACTTGAGGGGAAACTAATAAGTAGACCCTGATGATTTATGGATATTTAGGCTGGTATTCTGAAGTCAGAGGAAAATCAAGCAGTATTAGCTTGTTAAGAATGATGAAAACAGGGGAGTCACCTGAATGGCTACTGTCTGACTACTGCTAGTGCTGGCCTTGCCACAGCTTCACTCTGCTGGGATACAATGCTCCTTTGCTTCTTTTCTCACCAGAAGCAACACAGTAGCACAAATCCCAAGATAAGAAGAAGGTCACAGCCTGTTTGGTGATCCACAGTCTTTTCCCACAAGATCTAAGGGTCTGTAGACTTGTTGTAGCCTTTTCTTGGTAGATGGTTTGAATAGCAACCAGACCAATCAGTAAGGTCAAGCAGAGGCACTCACTTTCCATCCAGAAAGAGTCAGGAATCTATACACTCTGCTCCTTCTCCTTCAGGAGCAAAATATAAGCACAAATTCCAAACTGTTACCTTTGAAACAGTTGTTAGGCTTTCCAGTGATGAGCAGATGCAGGAAATAATGCTCTTATGTAACTTCTCTCACCAGAGGCAAAATAGAAGCACTAATCCCAAGATGACTACTGAGAGGCAGAATGTGGGCTCTCCAGTAATTTGGTGGTCTTGGAGTAGATGTTGCAAATTTTAAAGGTAATATGGAAAAATTGGTTAATATCCTAAGAGCTGTAGTGTGCATTAAGCGGTTAGATATGAAAGAGGGGGTAACTTAAGCTTTAGCTATCTAAGTGGAGAGTCACTAATTTTAAAAGAGTAAGATAGATTGGAAGGGGTGGGCACTTTGTATTCTGGTTCTATGGAATTCAGTGGTATGGCCAATAAATTTAAATAGTTGAACGGGAGTGATTTCACAGAATGGTAATTTTATGCTTACTCACACTAGCCAATGAAAGAGGAGAGGGGAAGGAGATATGTGTTCAAGATAACATAAGGGGCAGGCAACTAGAAAGGCAGCTGAGTTTAAAAACATAAAAATAGGGTGGGATGATGAGGAAAATGTTAATTTTTGTGTGACTCATAAGAGACACAACTGTGGTCTTTTGACTAGTTAAAGTATGCAATTAAAAGCAGGATACAAGTAAAACACACTGTAAAGAAAACAAAACAGAAGAAGGCAATAAATCAACACAAATATAAGAAAGCAAAACAACTAACCTGTTCTTCACAGAAAGTTGTGGCAGAGTCTGGGTGAGCTTTTGTAATAATCTGGTATCAAAGGTACTGAAGCCATATTTAGAGAAAGTCAGAGCAATAGTAAAAGTGCTAAAGCCAGAAGACAAACAGGCATTATGGGATTTTGAAATGCTGCAACATCCTATAAAGTATATGCCTAATATATCTTGAGATACTTATGCCTATGACAGCTGTTGGAGCAGTATGTAGCCTAAGAATGGAGTTATAAAAAGCAAAATAATTTTCAGACACTTAAACTTGAATGAAAAAATATACGGAACTACTATACTGTATACATGCTTATTGTCTTTTTCATGCAAATATGAATGGTATGGAAGTTACTTGAAGTATAATAAAACATTTATCTATGTGTAAAGAGCATTAGCTATGCACAAAAGAGATATACACCAGTACTGTATGGATGCAACAAATTTCTTGAACATATTTATGTCAAAAGATTACAAATAAAAGACCCCAAACTGTGTAGAGCATGTTTAGAAAACCTTTGTATGAATAAACTCCAAGATTACAAAAGGATATTGTTTAAATAAGGTGTACAAAACAATAATGCACCTTTAACACCATATGGTACAGAAACGTGAGCAATGAATGCAGAGCGATTGAGGAAGCCAGAAGTGATGAAGATGAAGTGCCTGAGAAGGATGGTATGACAGATGAATAAATGAGGACATCAGAGAAGAAGCCTAAATAGCTCCAATTGCAGAGAAGGTAAAAGAGAGCAGATTATGGTGGTTCAATCACATGTGCAGGAAAGCAGAAGACAATGTGGTGAAGAAGATTTGGGGCAGACAGGAAGAAGGAAAGAGGAAATGATGGCATTCAGCGAAGAGATGGATTGTGTGAGAGATGACCTGCGACTGTCAGGCATAACTGACAACTAAGGTAGAAGGGTAAGACAGTTGATGCGACAACCCTACCACACATAGGAGAGTGGAAAAAGGATGATGATGATGATGATGATGATGATCTGCAGAAGTATGACCTGAAAGCTTTTACTTTCAGACTGGGCTTGAAAGTAGATAGAACCAATGTGTTGAGAAGAACATATTTCACAGAATGAAAAGAAAAGTTCTTAAAAGAACTGGAGATTCTTTATGTGATACCACAACTATCAATGACAGAGAACAAAGTGAAAGCATTTCAGAGATATACTGACACTGACATGGAAATGCAGTTACTGAAAGATGCCATTGTGAAAATTTTAGCTAGACTAAAAATCGATGACGCAAGCTATGCCCAAGGCTTTATCATCAAAGCTGACAAGATTACTGTGTTGATATCCATCTCACTGAAAAAACAGGCCATCAAGAGTGCTACCTTTAAGGTTGAAGAAACTGGACATTTTTGTATGGGGGGTATCCCCTCCAGCCCTTTTCTTAAGCATAGTAACACCAAGATCATACCACTTTAAGAAAGAGACAATGTTTAAAGAGGTGGCCAACTTGATGAGTTAACACTGTAAACTTGATGACTCCTTATTACTGTCACTAACCAGATGAGAAGTCAGATTCTTGAGAGAGTACAATTCCCATGTTTGTATAGTAAATTATAATTAAGCAATAACCCACGTCTGGGTGTGGGTAATGCTAGATTTACCCACAGTTGGTGTGGTTTGGTCACGAGGGCTAAGCCCAAGTGACCAAACAAAGACAACCATAGGTAAATCTAGCATTACCCACACCCAGATGTGGTTTATTGCTGTTATACAATGACATTATTTAAGAAAAAAAAAATACTTACTTTTCTTAAATAATGCCTTTGTATAATACCTGCGTGGTGCCCTTCCGCGGTTTTCTGCTATCCAGGGGCTTTTTCTGATGTACTGTGCATGCATATGCTTACGCAGTTCATCAGAGCTGTGTAGAGGAAGGAATGGAGAAAAGAAGGTCTCCTTTGCTTTTTTAAAGCTGTCTCGCTATGTTAAATGAGTTTAACATAGCGAGATATCTTTAAAAAAAGCAACAGAGAAAGGAAGATCTCTGTTCCCTTTTTTAAAGCTATCTCGCTATGTTAAATGAGTTTAACATAGTGAGATATCTTTAAAAAAAGCAACGGAGAAAGGAAGATTTCTGTTGCTTTTGTTTAAGATATCTCACTATGTTAAATGTATAACATAGCGAGAATACAGCAACGGAGATCTTCCGTTCTCCGTTGCTACCTAACACAAACAATAAAAATCAAGACTTATACTATTGGAAAAAGTCCGGGTGACTGAACCTTTTTCCATTAGTATATGTCGGATTTACAACGGGCATGCTGGTTGGGCTGGCCAATCAGAGTGCATGTTTTGGAATACTAATCAGCAGTCATTGCATAATAGCCATTAATGTCAGCACAGAACCAAAAGTGGTGCATAACTGTGATGTAGAAAACATGGACCTAAGCAATAATCTACAAGAAGAGAAGCTACCTTATACTGGTCAGATCCTGTAATTCAGAGGATCTATATTTGATACAACTGTAAGAAGTATCTGTAGACTGTTATTCCAAGTAAATCCCAGTGGTGCAATTAACAGGCAGTACTCTTAACAACCTGATATCCCTGCCATTCTCAGATTGTGGCCCACAGTTTAAGAATATGGAATTTAAGTGATTTAAACATGGGTGAGTGTTCAAGAATGAAACTACAAGACCAAGACACAATCAATGGATAGCTAAACTATCTTGATAAAGCTCAGTTGAATAAAATGTTGCAAGCACATAGCCTTGAACAACTCATGCAATCTCCCACTAGATCAAAATCATAAACAGGCAATCACTCTACTTTAGATCTTGTAATAGATTTAAGGTATGGATGTCTACATTTTAAGATTCAGACTGATTTCTTAAGTTATAACTAACCCATGATGCCCTCCTGGTCACGCAAAACTAGAAAAGGGCTTCCAGTAATTATCACTGGACTAGTTTTTCCATAAAATAAACTTCCTGCCGTTAATCATTGATTAGTCAATACGTTATTCCTAAGCAGATTCTAATATAGCTCTCTCTTACTTTACATCTAAACTACCCAATATCCAAAACCTCTTTCCCCCTCTCACTCAAAGGAGGTTCAGGGCTCAGAAATGCCACTGGTTAACTAATGATATAATACAAAAACAAGCAATAGTATAAAGCTTGGGAAGTCTGTGAAGCTTGGGAAGTGTAACTTAATAAAAGAAACCTTCCTTAGATATATTTAGAGCATTATAAATCTGCCAGAGTTGTCCCAAATTGTGCTAAGGCATTATACTTAAAAGACAATTCTGACTATAATATATGTTTCAATGGAAACTACTTTGGAAAGAAGTAAAGTACATCAGAGGTCACGTTATTGACTCTCCAGTCATCCCTAGAAATGCATCTCTTGATAATAACACCAGTTTTTATCAAAGATTACATGCACATCCTCATCCCTAGCATAACAGAAATTACTCACACATACTCTAACACTATGCATCACTCTCAATACTACATTGCCAATAACCACTCTGGCATTATATCTCCTAGAAGCTTATGCCACCGCCTTCCATTTTACAGAAATTTCTATTAAACAAACCAAATCCATTCTCCTAAAATCATCTAGAACCAAATTTGGTGAACTCCATCCTTCCTTCCTTAAACTAGCATTTGATACAATTGCAAATTACCTTACCTACATTTGCAATCCATCACTCACTAGAAGGATGCTTCCTTCTGCATTCATAATCCTATCCTCATCTGAACCAAAGGATCACTGCTGTATAATAGATTTGTACCCATTTATAAATATTTCTGAAAAAAAAATATTCCCCGGGATTCATGAACCTTGCGCCAGGCACACGCATAGCGTAGGCGTTACAACGCCAAATATTGCCGCCAAGCGATTCAGGTATGATCCAATCCCACGTGCACTACTGGCGTGCGCTGGATCTGCGCAGCCCCTGGCGTAGGTATGCTAAACACCCCATGTGCTGTGTTGCACCATGCAAATGAAGGCATATAGCGATTCACGAAGTGGTGCAGGTGTAGCATAAGCCCACGGCAATGTAAACCAAAAAAAATGGTTTACATTTTCCCAAACATAACATAGGAGTAACGGAAGAGTGTCAGACCCAGGTATCACACTGTTACCATATGCCAATGGCGGAATACACAGAGCATGTCAAAAGAAAACATGCACAACATGTAAATAAAAACTTAAATGGCATGTCCACAGCAACTCACATCAGAACCCTAGGACATGTTTGCGGAAGGTGCAATACAATGAAATAATATAACAATGTTATAAAACAGCAGCGTAATACACAGCAGGTTCACAGCATAATACACCATGCTATGCATGGAACGCCACAACCACGGTGCAAGGGTTGCCAAGGACTCGCGGCAGTGTTCGGCGTGGTAACTATGAATTAGTAGTCAATGCCATGCAAATGAGGCAGATAATACTGAATCGCAAATCCCCTGCCGGCGTAAGGCTGTACCAAACGGCGCAGCGGTAATACACCGAGGAGTGGCTCAGAGGGAATACATGTCATCTGCAGAGGGGTGTGCCACCGTAGCAGGAAGCACATTGGAGCACAGCAAACCTGGGCTGTACATCGCAAATCACAGCTGCAGGACCGGCGTGTGGGGTAATAGTTCAGCTGAGAGCACACAATGCACGCAGAAGTGCATGTGCACGAGGATGACTACGTTCCCTTAACCTAGTCATGTGACGCTCGCCCCGCAAACAACATCGGAAACAGGAAGGTGATGTTAAGAATATGAGGAAATGCGGAAGAAGTGTAATTGGAGTACTAATGAGCAATCAACACTAATCAACTCACGAAGGCCAATCGGCGGCAGCTGACAACTCTGCATGCAGAAACCTGCAAAATGTGATAGGGGAGGCATATGAATGCAAAGAAAGTAGGGGAGGTAGCAGATTGCAAAAATAGAAGACCTGACACAGCAGAGCAAAGCAGACAGGCAGCACAATGGCGGCAGCAGACAAAACGCATGATATGCCATGTCCCAGAAAGTACACATGACAGTGCTCTGCAGGATGCATGCCAGAAAATAGTTGGTGCAACGTGCAGAAATAGTAAGGGAAGGTTGAAAGGTAATCCATGGCAGGCAAGAGTAATGCAACACCAAAGGCAACAGCGTTGTAGCTCCATCGGTAAAACACGGAAGGTAACCCCCAGATACGGCCGTACAAACACACCCTATGACATCATCGGTGTGCACAGCACAATAGTATAAAGTGTGAATGCACACAACACACAGCCGTGTATTCCCAAATGCCGCACCATAGGTGTAAACACACGGGGAACCTTTAAAATGTATATGTTGGGTGCTGCCGTGGCTGTGATCCATCAGCATGTGTTAGAGACAGACGGTGTTGTGGAGGAGGGTGCCGACAACCACCGTAGGCCTCGGAGGAGAAGGAGAGTGTTCAGACCAAGGGTAACCTACCAGGGGCTACAAGACCTGGAGATAGTAGAGCGTTACAGGGTGGACAGGGACACGTTACAGCAAATAGTGGAGCTGTGCCGGCCACGCCTGAGAACAAGAAACAACAGAGGGGAACCCATCCCAGTGGACACAAAGGTATGTGTAAGCTTGCAAATACTGGCCACAGGTACCTTTCAAAGGCCAACTGGAGATATAATGGGCATCTCACAGGCATCAGTATCCAGGGTACTACACCAGTTCCTGGATGCCATGTTACCACATGCCAATGAGCATATATACTTCCCCAGATCTCAGGAGGATTTGGCTAGCAATATGCACCACTTCCACTGTGTGGCACAATACCCAGAGGTACTGGGTGCGATAGACTGTACGCACATACAAATCAAGTCACCACCTGGCGAGCAGGGTAGACTCTACATAAACCGCAAGGGATTCCCCTCCATCAATTGCCAGGTCGTGTGCAATGTTCAGGGCATTATCATGGCTGTGTGTGCCGGCAGCCCTGGAAGCTACCACGACTCCCATATCTGGCATGCCTCACAGCTGTACCAGGTATTTGCCAGGGGGGACATCCCACAAGGCCATCTCGTGGGGGATGCTGGCTATGCACTGGAGCCGTGGATGATGACTCCCATCAGAAATGCACACACACACATGCAAGAACGCCATAATGAGGCACACACACTAACCAGAATATTCATAGAGTGTGTGTTCGGGATGCTGAAATCACGGTTCTGGTGCTTGGATACATCTGGTGGAGCCTTGCAGTACTCTCCAGGCACATGTGCCCACATATTCATAGTATGTGCCATGCTACATAATATGATTCTGCTGAAGCAGCTGCTGCAGGGACATAATGGTGAAGGGCCACAAAGCCCACCACAACTGCCAAGGCCAGTCCGGGCACAGAGGGTTCCAGACCAGGAACACACTGTGCCAGCCCCAGTAGGCAGACGGAGGCATACCCAATATGCCTATGCCTTGGCAAAGAGGGAACATATAACACATACTCTGACAGCGTAGGCCCCATGGACTGACACCTCCCTACCTGCACACACAGTGAAATGGACGGCACACAAACATGACCACCTGTAAAGTGTACTGTATGGGTGGCCTCATGTGTGACTCCAACATAGGCAGCCCCCAAACACTGTACACCCAACAGCCAGTGGAGCATGTAACGCCAACACCTGAACAGTACGCGGATCCTACAACATACGGCGTTGCTGTATGCATACCACATTCGCCGCAAGATGTATACATATAAATATATATATATATATATATATATATATATATATATATATATATATGCATATATATAGATGTAGATAGATATAATTATATATATATAGAAATATATGTACACATATACATATATATATACTACAGTTAAGACAGGGAATTAGAGGGATATAAGGTGACTGAGATGTAACCCGCGATATCTGTACATAGTATACATAGTGAAACGACAACCTGAACATCCGGGAGGTTCAACATAAGAGGATCCCGCCAACCATGGAATGGGTAACATACCGATATACATAACCGCGAGGCAGAAAGATCGCCAGACCACAGTACTGTAACAGTACATGCGCGTGTAATAGTATGATGATATGAAGGGAGAGGTAGACACCGCTGCCGGTGTTGCGGTCCACGTAGGTACTGTGTGCAACAGACCCCGTGAGTGCCGTAGTATGTGTACGTGTGCGGTGAGGGTGCTGTGTGCGTCGCTGTGTGAGTGTAATGTGTGTGTGTCTGCAACATGTGTATGTTGGTGCCACGTTAGAGGCAGAGCGGAATATTAGGTGTAGGCATACGGTAAACTAGCCTCAGGCATATGTACACTACTAGTCCCAAAGTAGTAGTGACAGCCCCACCCTGGCTAGGTGTGTCGCGACGTAGAACGATACAAAGTGAAAATGTCCCAGATGGTAGCACAGGAATATACCCCATATGAAATGGAAAGGACGTATGTAATAGTCATGCCTGTATGTACGACACCGATATGTTAATTGCAATAAGATACGTCGGCAAAGTCACACAGCAATAGGTATGTACCTCGGAAATACGTATGTGCTACCCCAGTACTGGCCGTGGCCACGTGTCGGCCCGTAAACACCGCTGTGTGTTCTACAAGTGTCAAACAATCAATCCCCATCTGAATATGTGGCAACCACTGGCAAACAGGCTATCCCAACAACAGGACCACAATGACTGCAAATATCTGGGACAGAATGACAAGGGATAGTTGTCACGTACACACAACCGCTGATATACTATAGATGTTATGGAGGTATACATGCATCAAGCTCACCCGCAGGCGATACCGACACCACATGACAACAGTCCAACCTACAATCCCATAACAAAAGACAATTAACTGTCAACTCTCCAAGTAGGAACGGAGCACACAGACAACTATACTGGTTATGTAGACATGCAAGGCCCACAAACCGTATCCGTGACGTACAACCACCGACATCCCCCACTGTACATAATAAAGGAATACAAACCGTAACAGCAGCACAAACATACAATCGGTCAATGACATCTGCATAACCACAACATATCGCGTGGGGGACACAATTAAAGGCGGCTGCATAATTGCATGTGTTGTAGAAATGCAAACAATAGCCATGTTACAGTTTTGAATGCAATACTCCGTTATTATACGTCGGCAGGACAGGTACACCCACTTGTTGAAACAAATACTACACCTGTCACACACAATCCATGGGTGACATGAATGCAGACCATACTTGTTCCCATGCATAGCAGATGCAGTCACACATAACATAAGACAATACAGACCATCCCCACGAAGGTAGGGTGAATATCCAACGCCCAGGCGGAGAACCCAATTATACCCCAGTAACGATGCGTAATTACCGAATGGAGTAGATGCACAGGTGATATGCATGTAATTACTCACGTACACATAGCCGCTGATATACCACAGAAGTTACGGGGGTATACATGCAGCAAGGCCACCTGCAGACGATATTGGAACCAATTAACAACAGCCCAAGCTACACTCCCATAACAAAAGACTATTAACTGTTAACTCTCCAGGTAGGGATGGAGCACACAGACAACTATACTGTGTATGTAGAGATGCAAGGCCCACAACCCGTATCCGTCACGTACAACCACCGATATCCCCCACTGTAGATATTAAAGGAATACAAACCATAATAGCAGCACAAACATACAGTCAGTCAATGACATCTGCATAACCACATCTCGCGTGGGAGACACAATTAAAGGCGGATGCATACTTGCATGCATTGTATAAAGGAATACAACAGCCATGTTACAGTTTTGAATGCAATACTCCATTATCATTCGTCATCAGGACAGGGACACCCACATGTCAAACCAAATACTACACCCTACACACACAATCCACGGGTAACATTACTTCGAAATATACCTGTCGCCACGCATAGTGGTTGCAGTTACACATAACATAACACAATACAGACCATCTCCACGAAGGTAGGGCAAATAGCCAATGCCCAGGTGAGGAATCCAATTATACCCCAGTATCGACGCGTAATTTCTGAATGGAGTAGATGCACAGGTGATATGCATGTAATTACTCACTGAGGAACAGCAATTGGTGGGATGAATTCACATGTTGCAGGTATCGACGGATATAAGGATGACTCTCAGGATATTCAAACCGTATGCTCATACCGAACCAGCAGTGTACAACCGAAAGCGAAAGAAAACGGAAAAACGATACACGGAACGAAACACGGAACGAAACACCGACAAGGTATGTAGAACACATGATATGTACGGTTGTGTAATGCATGATGTGTATGACGAAGCTGTACTGTATGTGAATGGTGGTTGTAATTAATTACACTTGTCCGTAATGCAGAAAGTGGTGAAAGGTAGTTATGTAGTGATATCCTGCTGAGCATACCAACGCTTGTGGACACCGTGTGTACAGCAGTGGGACATTGTGTATACAGCGGAGACACCACAAGGGCTGCCACAGGGGGGCATTAGAGAGAACAATGCCATACCACACGCCGTTGCTGGCAGTGGATGTCCAACAAGGAAGTGCCATAGCAGGGAATAGGACATGTATGTATACTGTCACAGCACGCATGTGTATGGGCATATACCGTTGATGTCATACGTAAGGTGCGGCCGACGTGCAAGTATGCCCTGCATTAGGGAATACTATGTGAAATATGTGTAATGTAAAGCTGTCTAGGTAGATATGACAGATATCATACACAGTATCACAGGCATATCATGCATAACACAGGTATCGCCTATTGGTATGTACAATAACAGGATACATATGGCCTGTAGGTATGGGACAGAGTAGTAGCATGAGAGCTAGCTGAAATGGAAGGGACACCAAGTAACCATGCCCAAAGGACCTGTAGCAGCTGCACAGGTGCACAGTGGGCAACAATGTAGTCTGGCAGGTCCATGTGTAAACACATGTGCAGTGTACACAGTAGTGTCACCTCCCCATGGTATTGTCCTGTGAACAGCAGAGGCGGGTGTCAACTGCAAGTCTACACAGTACCGCTGCTGTGGTGGTACCAGGACTACGTGTCACTCAAACAGCAAGGGAGGTATCACATGAACAGTGCTACTGTGTGTCCCTGCGGGATGTGCACAGGACCTATGTTCCACAGCATGGTGTGTGTTGTGTTTGTGGAAGTAACACAGAAGCCCAGCCCATGCAGTGTGGCATGTGCACATATCCAGGAGCAGTCCGTTCACACTGCCCACCGCAGATGTCATGTATGAGGAGTATATGCATCAGTAATGTGGAGGACATGGGCCGTGTCAGAGCAGAAGACACCCCTGAGTATGTGGTATGCAGATGTGTACAGATGTGTTGTCCATATGTCAGCCGCATATGTAAACCGTCTGAGCCTGGTAAACATCGTGGCATGCAAAGAACAAGGCAGGAAACCACTGGATAAACACTTTATATAAGTAAAGTTTTCGGATACAATCCTTTCTCAATAACATCGTGGCATGACAATGTTGTGCCATGTAAAGCTGTAGCTGTTGTTGAAGGTACACCATAAATGTGGTGTTGTACCCTTGACTGTGTGTAGATGTGTGTATTTCACAGGTACAATGGCTACCTATGTACCAGCATCACACACAGTACAGATAGGTGTGGCCTAGCAGAAGGGTATCCATGCCACAGTGGAATACGGTAACCACAGGACTGTGTGTGGCATATGTGTGTACAGCAACCATGTACAATGTGATATGTATGTACGGGACCAGTATCCATGTGATAGTCAGTGGGTGAATGTTGTTATGCAAAGGTGATGTGCATGCACCATGTGTCATGCATCCTGATGCCATGATACTCATATGATGTATCCGCCACACTGACACCTGTATGGTTGGTATTGGTATGAGCTGGTGGAGCAATAATGGCACTTGGTATGTAGGCGTGGGATATCTAGGCATGGACAGTACTCTGTGACAGCATGTTCTGTATGTAAGCATATAGTGAACATGAGGGGCCCCATGACTGAGGACTGTGTAATGCCATATGTACCTGACATGTAGTGGGTACTATGGTATGCTCGCACCACTGTGTGTCCTGTCCATGAGCCACATAGCATAACATCCTGAGACACAGGGTATGATGTGCAGGTGGATGTGTAAGTTGCCAATACCAGAACGTGGAATGGTGCTGAAGGGCAATGTGAGGACAACGTCTGATGTGTCGGCCTCCGTACCACCCCAACCGCCCATGCAACGGTATGACAGGTGGCCAGCATGTGTATGTGCCATGCTGTGGCATACACAAGCCCAACATGGGTGCTAGGAAAGGCCTGGAGGCCATCAATGTGTGTGGGAATCACGTTCGTGAGGATGTGCCCCATTGCCATTCAGAATGGTCCAGTCATGGGTGTATGACTACAGTCCCACACATGCAATGCAGTGCCACCCGTGGGTAGTGCGAGAAATGCCGCTATGCAGCAGTCAAGGTACACAATGTCCGACAACAGGCTAGCAGTGAATATAGTGGCCTGGTGTGGAGACATATACCGAACAGGTTGGTGGGACAATACAGCCAGGGACATCGGAAGGTGACATCGGGCCAGCGTCCCAGGACATATCATGTGCATGTCAGTACCATGTATGTGTCCACAGGGACACTACGATGTCCATGTACGGATTGTGACCCTGTAGTGAGTGAGAGGGTGTATTGTCAGTAAGTATGCTATCGCCTGGCACATTGCCAACATTAGCTCGGTCTGCAATGCCTGGGTGACTATTGTATGTGACATCAGATGTGGATGTGGCCAAACAATACAGACATACCACCACAATGCCTGAGGCCCCACACCGCAATGTGCGGCAGTCATGTTTAGGTAGCTAGCCTTGGAGTATGTGATGATGGACTTCGAGGACCCACCATGGCTGACAAGTGATGCACCCCACACATGTGAATGTACACCACTGTGCAACAGCCTGCACATGTGGTTGTACATCATATGTGCATGGAACATGACCACCACAGTGGCGTCTGTGAACAGGCCAGTACTGCCATGTCTCTGTGTGGAATAGCATGGTTTCTGCAATTGTGTACATGCTACGGAAGCGCACTGTGGTATGTGTCAGCATATGTATGTGCACTGTCCATCTGCTGGGGTGTCATGCCATTAACAACTGCTGTCAGCAGACGTCAGTAGTACTGGTTGTAGTACACATGTTCCGTGTATGCTGCGATGGGTGTGTTTCCAGGGTGTGGCTAGCAGGGCCATGTAGCATATGTGTTTAATCCACCAAAGAGGGGATAACCCCAGGTGCGTCACACCAGTCACATGGAGGTATTGTGCATGCTAAGGGTAGTGTAGGTATGGTATGTGTTGTGTAATGTGTCATCCAGCTGAGCGGAGTGCATGACTCAAGCATGTGTAGGTACATGGGTGTCTATTCCAGGGAAGTGTGGGTTGCTGTCAGCACATGGCAGTATTAGCTGTCTGAGGCCCAATGTACAGTATAACAACACAGACGGTATGTAACCTGTGGTGTACAATGTCGACTCTGTTGCGTGTTACAATGTGTATAGCGGTCACAAACACGGGTATCTGCACATGGAGCACCTATGATGCATTGTGTTAGGCAACTATCCAGGATGTGTGCAAAACACTGTGTGATGTGTGAACCCCTCACCTGTGGGTGTTCCAGTCCAGGTATGTGCCTGGGAGGTACGATCTGTGTACAATCCATACTCGCAGGCATGCTGCGCAGAGCATGGAGGCAGGTCCCAGTCACCGCAGAGATATGTGAGTGGTGCAATAGTGTGTGTGTGCAACACAGTGGAAGATGCAAGCAGTGTCCCACATGACCCCATGCCGTGCCTGCCTGTTACAGCCCTGCCGGAGACAGTTATGTGAAACTGCCACAGAGGCAGTATAGCATGTGAAGATGTACATGTGTGCTCCACACCCCAGGCCGATGGCTGCAGGTCATGAGTGCCACAGCATTGTGGTCGACCAGGACTGTCATAGCAGTCAGATACCACATGCCTGTACAATAACAGTAGGAGCATAGGCAACAGTTGCAGTGACACAGTAGGTCAATGTACAGTGTCCCTGTGTTCAGACCACTGCCTACTGTACACTTGGCTAGACACACACCTAGAGGGCTATAACACCGGTGAGCCATCGCATGTCCCAGTACACGTAGTCTGTGTATTGCCATCACAGGGCAGTCACAATAACATGTTGTATGAGAGATATATTGTACCAGGTGATGTGTCATGTGTGCGTATGTTGAGTTGCAGAGCTGTTCACCCGTCTGCAACATCTCAGTGCATGATGCCTTGTGTAACATGATGTGTGGAACTGCAATGTGATCCACAACAGGGTCATCCGTGACTGGTGCATTGTGAATGGTGTAACCCATGGGTCTGCAGGATATACACTGGTGCTGTCGGCTGCCATGCTGGGGGCCACCAGTGGTGCCTACAGTGGTCATACAGACATACTGCATACATTGTTCTGGCAGGAATGTCCATTGTTGTAGATGATGTGGTACTATGTGAAGGTAGGTGTGTGTTGTGAATGTTACCCATCCAGACGTGACCGTCAGGTGCAGTCATGGTTGTCGACAGCATCACACCCATCCACAGCTGTCAGCACCCTGTCCCCAGAATGGGTAACAGTAGCCCTCGTACTGTGTGACTAATGTGCAGATGGTGGAACACCTACTACTGGCTGGCTAACAGTGTCATCTAGGAAGGTTATATGATGGCTGGAATATGCTGCTCTAATGTATAATTATGGTATCCCAATGAATTACATTGATTCACATATAGTAAGCCATGGCTGGCATGTAAACCGTGTATACTATACTACATGTAAACCGTGTACAACAATGACTGTGTGACAGACCCAACCAATGTGGAGCCGTGATGAACATGCACCCATTAGAACACATGATGTACAACTGGCAGCTATGGGCACAGCATGGATGCAGACGCACATCCCCCACAGGCAGTACCGCTCCATGTTGGTAGGGGGGCATTGCACGAGTACATGTGACAGTTTCTGTATTGCCACATGTACGGCATATCCATCATATAGGGGTAGCACTGGTACGTGACTGTCGGACATGCCTGTACATACGACCATGTCCCACAGGATATGTGTTACATGTGTACAACACCTGTCGTACCTTCATCAAGCTGTGAAGTGTATGGCTGCCAGTGTACCTGTGTGACATGTTGTGCAATGGGTGCAAAGGTATGCAGTAGCGCATTACATGCCCACATGTCCTGCACAGGTGCATAGCCTGAACATACAATACAAATAGGGTGTTGGATAATAGCAACCCACAAGAGGTGATGGGTACGGGTGGCAATCCATGATCACCTTTCCGGGTAAGGTGTGCATGTCCATGCAACATTAGCACCTGAGATGTTAGCAGTACAGCTGTACAGGGCGGCATGCATATTTGATTACAAATACCCTTGCGTGTTCCACCACTGGCCTGTTGACAGACAGACACCAACACAATGTGCAGCATTGACATGTGCACAGCACATCACCGCTGGCTACAGTAGAACAGGGTTACTGTGTTGACATGTGCACAGAACATCAGCGCCAGCCACAGTCGAACACGGTATGTGTTGAACCCCACCGTCATTGTAGACCATGCCACAGACAGACGTGTTATGCATCTGTGTATGTACTGCTGGGAATGGCCCTGGCCTAGCAGTATAGCTGTGTCAGTGTTGCGAACAACATACTGAATGGGCTGTGTGTGTGAGGTGTGCGTCATACGTGTATGGTCTGATGGATGATACCAGCAGTGCCTCCGCTATGTGAACATCCCCGTCCCCATAAATGAATACCAAGGCTGTGCTCAACACCATGGTCCCTGTGGGAGGGATGGTGCTGTGTGGTGCACCTGCCGACATGGTGGTAGCAGTAGGCACTGGATGTAGACATGTGTGGTACCCATGTCAGGCCGGGGTACCATCCATGTGCATGGGATATCACCGTGCGGGCACATACAGCACTGTGTTGAACAATATCACAGCACATAGCACCTGTCAGGGGTAATGTGTATGCATGGATGTGTGATACCAGCATGCACCATACACACCCCCACCAAGCAGTATGCTGTCTACATTGCAGAAGGCCATTGTCCACACCATGATGATAGACATGCAACATGTCCATATACTCATAGAAATGACATATGGAATGGACAGGCACCCTCCCAATACTGGTATCCCACAGGCGGGACACATCCCTGTGCCATGTATGTGATATACCCTGCCATACCATGCAGCCCTGTCCAGCAAGGCTGCATGTGCCATCACAGTCATACATGGTGCGATGGCCACATGGCACTTGCACTATCAACTGACCAGATCAGTAATGTGGCACTGATGCATCTTGTGGTGTCACAAGTGCTGTGTGTCAGCGTGTACAACGTGCGCGCACACATGCTATGTATGACCATCCCTGCTAATGTCATATGATTAGACATTGTCCCATGTGTATCACATGTGCAATACAGGCGAGCCGTGGCAGGTTGTCCAACACCTGTATAGTGCTGAGTAGATGTATATGGCACAACACATGCATGTACAGGTGTCCATTTGTATGTGTGCAGTGCCACCGCTGACATTCATAACGGCTGCGTCTGTGATGCCTAGTGACATATACACAGCATCCAGGTGAACAGTAGAACTGTGCACACATTGGGCCACGTGCTGATTGGTATGAACACAGGTGCAGGCAGGTACACATGTCCACAGCAGGTTACCATCTACATGGGGTATGTACAGTGTGATGAGTTGACACAGAGATATGATATGATACCCACTGCATAACGGTGTGACAGGTGTGACAGCAACATGTCAGCTGTGTCAGTGTCATGATGCATCTCAGAGATTACTGTGCAGATGTCGTACATGTCATAGCAATGTATGTTCAGCGGTATGCCAGTACATCAGTGTGAATGTGACCTGTCACTATCATTATGTCTTACAGATAATGCCTCATTCACGACTGCCAGCCTTCAGCCACCAGGAGGATGAAGTAATCATACCGTTGCTCCATGACAACTATGACCTGCTATTCAGCCATGTTCCACAGCAAGCACAGCAGCGGGATGACCTGTGGCAGGATATGCGCAGGAGGGTGAATGACGTGGGTGGCAACAACCGCACCTACCAGCAGATCGCCGACACTGCACGGACCTCATACGGCACGAAACAGCGTGCTGCAATCGCCAGAGAACAAGGTGGAACAGGTGGTGGGCCACCAACCCAGCCCCACTCACACACGGAGGGGCTCCTGGCCAGTCTGGGGACACCCAGGGAACAGCATGCACAAACACTAGCCGCCATCGTGGAGGTGGGTGTCTCCCAACCAATGAGCCTGGAGCTGCCTGGTAAGTCAGTCTTGCATATGAGTATGATATCCACTGTAGGTGTAGGTGTCACTGTACATCATGTAAAGTAACAACACATGCCAGGTATATGGGCACACAAGTCGCATACTACAGTATGCTACATTGTGTTTGCAGACGTGTGCATACCACATGCTATCACACAGGTACATGATGTGACATGCACAGTGTGAACTGTGGCTGTCATACAGTCATGGATAATGTTTATACTGTTGTGTCGCCCCTATACAGGTACCTCTGGCGTGTCGCACAGACATGGGTCCGTCGCAGGTGAGACTGTTGTTAGTAACAGGCATGTTACAGTGTACAGTTAATCACCATGTGGCCAGGTATAACATGCACACCTGGGTTTTGCTCCAGTCACGGTATACAGGTTGCACCACCAGACACACACATGCCACCCGTGTGCAGTAGATACAACCGTTATGATACACCGGCATGAAACCACAGTACCTGTCAGTGTGATATGTGCAGTCAGCTATGCATACAATGGTGGAGATGTTCTACAATGGATGCATATGTAGTATGCATTGGAACACCATTCGTGGTATGCACACAGTACCACACAGTGAGCAGTGATCTGGGCAGCACACAGGTGTCACCAATGTGACATATGCCCCTGCATTGTGTGCACACGTTGTGACACACCACCCGACATGTCCCACACCTGTGGTGTTCTGTCTGCAATATTGTCACACCATCACATGACCTACACCCAACATAGCAAACATCCACACTGTTGTCTGCATAGCCCTCTGGATTGTGACACCTCCGACATGTATGGGTGTATGTCACATGGGACACCACAGGAATGGGTACACGATGCCCATCACACACAATTGTCCAAGACCCAGTCACACATGGCCATGGGTGATAGCCACAGGCATGTTGCCACACAGTACGTCTGATGTGGATAGACACCATTGCACATTGTCCACACATAGTGTGATCATAGCCGTAGTGGACCACCTGTACATTTGATGTGGTACATCAGACAACCGGAATGCCTGTCTGCAGCCACCGGAGGTGCCACCGATGTCTACCATATACGTGCTGTGGAACAGCATGACTGTGTTGCAGTCATGGCAATGCAATGCGTCCATGTTATGCATCGCACAGCAACATACATGCGCCCTGTTGCCATGCAGTGGCACAGTGTCTGTACTCCCCACTGCATAGCTATGTTCGGCTCACACTAACCACACCTGCACATACATATTTGCTAAACATGCATTCTATCTGTAGGCTGTACACACAACACTGCACTGTGAAGCCCATTATGATGCGGTGCATGTGGCGGGACACCATTGTCACACATGTCCACATGTTACCGCACATGTCGGCGGATTACATGTCAAGGTAACGTCAGCCATGTGTACTGTTAACCTGTCTGTGGCCACATGGTGTATCATGGTGATGCATGCAAACTACCATGATTGTGTGTACTGCATGCCTACTGATATGACACCTGCTTGATGTAGTGTGCACCCCAGGGCAGTATGCATACTAACACTATTAATGTCTGGGCTGCATTCCCTGTGCTGTAGTGTGGGAATGCTGCATGCCATCTGCAATATCACATGCATGATGTGTCTGCGTGTGTGTGTGTGTGTGTGTCTGCGTGTGTGTGTGTGTGTGTCTGCGTGTGTGTCTGTGTGTGTGTGTCTGCGTGTGTGTGTCTGCGTGTGTGTGTGGGTCTGCGTGTGTGTCTGCGTGTGTGTAATGTACCTTACAGTATGTCTTTGTATTCACAGGTGGTGTAGGTGCGTTCCCCTCCTGTGGTCCATCTGATGTTAGTGTCCCACAGATACTAGCGGTGATGACCATATGCATGAGGTACAGGCAGGGTTGTCAGGGGCAGAAGCTGTGCCATTGGTTACCATCCCACCTATGCCCCCCTCATCCCCGCACACGGTTCTGATGCTGACACATACCACATCACCATTGCCATAGAGGAAGGACAGTCAGCGTCTGTTGGCATTGAGCAGGAATGTGTGGTGGCTACAGAAGGTGCGCCTACACACCATATTGCCAGTGTAATGACTGGTGATGTGCCACACAGGCATGTGGCTGGTGCTGCTCATAGAAGGACCTCTGGCAGACATGCACCTGCTGTACGGGGCGCAGCAGCTGGTATCACCAGACGCATGTTCCAGACTGTAATGGCGGCACAGGCACGTGCAGAATGGCAGAACCAAGAAGGGCAGAGGCTGCAGAGGGCTGCAATCTGTTCCCTAAATGACAACATCCAGTCATTGGCGAATGCTCAACAGCAGATTGCTAATGTACTGGATAGGCGATTAGGTGAGATGGTTGGAATCCTCGACCGAGGCATGGCAATCCGCGAGCGTGAGCTGTCTGTGCTGGAACACCTGGTAGGGGTGAGGCGTAGGACACGTGGGCGTAGACCAGCAACACCACCTAGTGTAGGTCGACATGTGCGTGCTACCTCTCGTGCCCACTCACACAGTGCCGGTAGCAGCAGAAGTGCAGCTGGTGCTACACTGTCCACACCAGGACATAGCAGGCCATGTGGACGTGGCCCTGGCCGGTCCCAGCATGGACACGATTCCAGCGGACATGTGTCATCGGAGAGTAGCCACTCTATACCTCCACCCGGTAGTGCCCGTGTGACCCCAGGCAGGCACGGGTCACGTGGCCGCAGACGGACAAAGTGAGCCGTACAACCTGCACTGTACAGTCTGGGGCTGCCAATTATACCCCGTGTAGGCATCACATATGGCTGAACTGTGTACACACATACCCACACACGGCAGACACAACTGTAGGGCTCCACCACATCCACATGCATTCTGCACAGTCATGCCCAGTAAACTCACCGGCCCTTACACACACACATGATGTCATCCATTGGTGCAGCCTATGCCCCTGGCAGACATATCACCCTGTGCCTCTGCCGCATCCCTGTCATCCACACCATCGGTGCAGGGTTATGCAAATATATTCTGATGCACAGGGTGGACAAGATAGTGAGTGGTGTATGTGATACCTGTGTATGCATAGCGTGTGATGTGTATGTTGCAGTGGTTGTGTATGAAAACTGACTGGTGCATATGTGACGTGGGTTGTGTACTGTCAACATGCAGCAGACATACCATGTAGTGCAGGTGCAGCATGCATTGATCTGTGTTCACTGTATGTGTGACGGTTACATGTGTAGCACCATGTTGGTTCTGATAACCTGAATCCCTCCTATGGTGTACTCGCATGTGCCTACAGGGAGCACTGTTATCGGTCCCCCATGTGTAGCTGTGGATTACCCACAGGCACATCTGGCAATATCAGCATACCACATGTACCCGCAACCTGCCTGGACACCTACATAGGTTCATAGGTGCATAGGTACATACTAGGCTATCTGCCCTACGGCATTTATAAGCCTAGCCAGAGTGTGTGTGGCTTTCACCACCCCTTAGGATGAGGATACTATACCCATTAGTTTGCTGTGCCTCTGTCCAGCAGTGACACAGAGATGATTCCCAGGGTATACCTACGATCTCCCATCCACTCGTCAAGCTTTCTCTTGAACAGAGTCAGTGAGGGGCTCTGCCTCACAAGTACTGGGATTCTGTTCCATAGTGTAGGGAGTCTCTGGGTGATGAACCTGTCCCTCCAGCACGTCCTATTTTATAGGTTCATAGGTTCATAGGTCCATACTAGGCTATCTGCCCGAGGGCATTTATAAGCCTAGCCCATATTTTTGTGGCTTACGCCACCCCTTTAGTATGGGGAACTATACCCATTATTTTGCTGTGCCTCTGTCTAGCAGTGACACTGAGGTAATCCCTGGAGTATATCTGCGATCTCCCATCCATTGGTCAAGATTTCTCTTGAACAAGGCCAGCGAGGTGCTCTGCCTCACATATACCGGGATTTTGTTCCACAGCATAGGGAGTCTTTGGGTAATGAATCTATCCCTCCAGCACGTCCTATTAATAGCCGTGTCGAGGTTTAAGTCTCCCGCCTTGTGGCTCTGACGGATCTAGATTTTTGAGGTGAAGCATATTCATCAAATCTGGGTTTGACATGGCCTTGTATGTTAGGCAAAGGTCACCTCTGAGCAAATGGTAAGCGACTGAATAGAGCTGGAGTTCTTTCAGTCGGGCAGCATAGGACAGATTTTTGAGACCCTTTATCCTTTTGGTGAGGAACTTTTGTGGCCTCTCCAGCTGCTGCAAGTGTCGGGTCAGATACATTCCGAATGGGGCATTGTACTCAATCATTGGTCTGATGAGTGATGAGTATAGGGAGACTATGACCTCCCTTGATCTAGTTGTGAATCCCTTCATGATAAGGTGGGCAGTGTAGAAGGTCTTCCTAACTACTTTAGCTACATGGGTGTCGAATGACAGGCTACTGTGAACCTGGGTCCCCAGGTCCCTGATAACTTCTTCTGTGCTCAGAGGATTACCACCTATATGGTAGCTAGGGGTAACCATGTTTTTCCCGGTATGACTATGCATTTTTGGCATTTAACTTTAGGCCATGGCTCTGGCACCAGTCATCCGCTTCTGTGAGACCCTTCTGAAGGATATCTGTGTCAGATGTGTTTTTCGACCACGCCCAGTTTGCAGTCATCTGCAAACTTTGTCAGCCATAACCCTCCTGTGTTTGCTTGTACTTCAGAAAAGTAGATGCCAAACAAGAGTGGGCCAGGACTGAGCCCTGTGGGACACCACTTGTGACAGGCTTTGAGTCTGACATGGCCAGCAACTCTGACCCTGTGGGTTCTGTCACTCAGCCAGTTTGCAACCCATCTTGTGATGTATGGGTTAACATTTAAGCTGATGAGTTTTTCAATGATACCCGAGTGGGGTATTGTATCAAGGCCTTCGCCAGATCGAGGTAGGCTGTATGGACTGCCTTTCCTCATCAATGGCTTTGGTGACTGTTTCAAAAGTCAACCAAGTTTAAAAGGCATGATCTGCCTTTGACAAAGCCAAACTGGGTTGGATCCAAAGTCTGCAAATTCCCTCTGTCTTTATTTATGAGGTCCATTATGATCCTCTCCATGGCTTTGCAGATAAGGCTTGTCAAGCTAATGGGCCGGTAATTTCCAGGGTCTGTGGAGGCACCGCCTTTGTGAAGTGGGACCACAGTCGCAGTGCGCCACTCCCTGGGTATGTATCCAGAGGTGAGACTATGATTAAACAGCTGTCCTAGCTGTGGGTTTAATTCCTCGTTGAGTTCGTGGAGCACACAGCCTGGGATACCATCAGGTCCCATGGATGCTGTGTTTTTTGCTTTGGAGAGAGCAGTTCTCACTTGGGCGTTTGAGATGTTTGGGGGCTGCAACCATTTGGTATAGATATCTCTCCTTTGGGAGTTTGCACTGAACCTGTCAGCCAGTATGTTGGCAATGTCTGTAGGATCAGTAATCTTCACATCATTTTGAACTAGTTTTGAGCATATCTGGGAGTTTCCTCCCAGGTTTCTAACATAGCTAAAGAAGGCCTTATGATTGTCTTTTGAGTCTTTAGCTATTTTTCTCTCAAAAATTGCTTTGGATGATTTTATGAGAGCTCTTAGTTTTTTACTTATAGTGATCAAAGGTGTCTTACCTTTTAAGGATTTTGCTCTATCTTGTAGTAGCTTCCTCCTTTTGTTGTAGAGTTTGTTTATGGCTGGGGTCCACCAGACTGGACGCTTGCCCTTGGTACAAAGAGTCTTTGTTTTGCTTGGGATTGCCTTATCCATGCAGTCCTGCAGGTGCTGGTAGAAGGCATTTGTAAGTGATTCAGCGGCTTGAGTACTGTTTTCCACTGCTCGGGGCCTTAAAGGAGACCACACTAGTCTTTAGAAGTGTGAAGTCAGCTCGAGAAGTTTTTACTGTGGTCTTTTTATTTCAGGTTGGGGTGGGATGAGGACCTCCAGCAAGATTAGTTTGTGATCTGATCTCACCAGTGAGGGGTATACATCCGGTGTTGAACATTGTGCTCCCATGTTCGTGATGATGAGATCAAGTATGTTTTCTCCTCTTGTGGGATGGTGACTAGTTGTTCCATGGCATTTGAGTTTATGAATTCCAGGAACTTTTGGGCTAGGGTGTTTGGGCTTGAGTAGTGTTCCCAGTCTATATTAGGGTAATTGAAGTCACCTAGTATGATGGTGTTTGGAGATACATTTATCCTCCAGTGTTTTCAGGAAAGCCATGTGAGGTTCCTGAGTTTGTGAGGGTGGCCTGTAACATGCTACAATTTGCAGAGCAGTCTTGCCTATGGTTAATTGCACCTGGATGGTCTCCGATGCATCGTGCGTTGCCACCAGTCTTGAGGTGTGGGTGTCCTTGATGAATATGGATACCCCTCCTTTCTTGGTATTGTCCGGATTTTGGGGCGGAAAGCATGATATGAGGTAAAACCTGTTAGTGCTGGGGTGCTCTCAGGAGCCTTGAACCAGGTTTCTGTCACAGCACAGACATCGATGTTCTCCATACTGAGAAGGGCCTCGAGTGCGTGCATTTTGAGATTTAGACTTCTGGCATTGAGCAGCATTACCCTTAGTTTTTTCCTTTTTGTGTTCTAGGGTGGTAGGTTTAGAATTTGAGCCTTGCCTAAAAAGGCACTATGGGGGTGGCAAGAGCCTTTGCCAATATCCGAATTCAGGGTGACAGGTGCAAGCCGCCCCTTGGCAGCGTGGCTTGTCCAGCATGTCATCCCAGGCAGACAGACATTGGATCCCCTTTGAATGACACCAGAGTTTAAGCCAATTGTTAAAGCTGATCATCTTATCTCTGTATTGTGGCATCATTCTTGGTGAAGGTAGGATACTGCTCAAGGTCAGGGTCATACCTGCCTGGGCTACATAATCAGAGAGCTCCTCAATGTCTCTTTTCATGTAGTCCAAGGTACGTCTCAGGTCGCTTACACCAGCGTGGACAATGACTGAGTCATATTTGTACCTGCTGTTGAGAGACCTGAGTGCTTGCGTTATGTGGCGGATTCTAGCCTGACAGGCAGCTTACTGTAACTCTCTCCTTACTCAGTCTGGTGAGCGGACGTCAGTGTTTCTGACTATGGAGTCACCAATGACTAGTGTGTCTGGCATTGTGTTTGGCCTTAAGGGCTGTGACTGTTTGACACTCTGACTGTGAGGTCTATGTGTTGCAGGTGTTGTATTCTGAGGTGGTGGTTGTTTGGGTGTCTGCTTTGGTGGCCTCTGCTGTTTTGGTAGATTTCTGATCAGAGCCTCCGAGTATGTCTTTGTGTGTTTATGTGTATGATTTGAGGTTGTGATGGTACTATGTGAGACTGGGTCTATAGTGTGTGTGGTAACCTTCTCCTCCTGTCTGGTCTTGCCATTCCTAAGTTGAGAGAGCTCAGCCTCCAGTTTGGCCATATAGTTGCATCTCTCGCATGTATTTGTGTTTTGTCGGAGGAGGAGAGGGTTGTCTGTGTACATGAGGCAATTGTAACATTGCCTCAATATTCCCAGGTTCACCAGCTGAGCAGGAGCTATTTATTGCTATTTATATGAGCTATTTATATCCGTGTTGAGGTTTGTGTCTCTTGCTCTCGTGGCTCTCATTGATTTGGATCTTATGAGGTGGAGCATGTCCATTAATTCCGGGTTGGACATGGCCTTGTATGTCAGGCACAGATCACCTCAGAGCAGACGGTATGCGACTGTATAGAGCCAGAGTTCCTTCAGTCGGGCAGCATGTGACATATGTTTGAGCCCCTTTATCCTTTTGGTGGGGAACATTTGGGGTCCTTCCAACTGCTGCAGGTGTCGGGTTAGGTACATTCCGAATGGGGCATTGTACTCAATCATTGGTCTGATAAGTGAAGAGTACAGGGGTACAATGACCTCCCCTGATCTGGATGTGACTTTCTTCATGATCAGGTGGGCAATGTAGAAAGTCTTCCTAACCACACTGGCAATGTGAGTGTCAAAAGAGAGATTACTGACAAGTTGGGTTCCCAGGTCCCTGATAACGTCTTCCGTGTTTAATGGATTACCACCTATGTGGTAATTAGGGGTTACCTTGTTTTTCCCAAAGGGTATGACTATACCTTTCTTGGCATGTAGCTTAAGGCCATGGCTCTGGCACCAGTTATCCATTTCTATGAGACCTCTGGTGGATGTCTGTGTCTGATGGGGTGTCAATTATGGTGCCCAGTTTGCAGTCATCTGCATACCTTGTCAGCCACAATACCCCTATGTTTGCCTGCACGTCAGAAAAATAAATGCCAAACAAGAGGGGGCCCAGGACTGAGCCCTGTGGGACACCGCTCGTGACCGGCTAATAGCCTGACATGGCACCAGGAACTCTAACCCTGTGGGTTCTGTCCTTGATCCGGTTTGCAACCCATCTTGTGACATATGGGTCTACATCTACGCTGGTGAGCTTTTCTATGATGCCCGTGTGGGGTATTGTGTCGAACACTTTTGCTAGGTCAAGGTAGTCTGTGTGAACTGCCTTACCCTCATCAATGGCCTTAGTGACTCCTCCGAAAAGGTCGACCAGGTTCAAGAGGCAAGATCTGCCCTTGACAAAGCCGACTTGGGTATGATCCAGTGTATGTAGGTCCCCAATGTCTTCATTTATGAGCTCCATTATGATCCCCTCCATAGCTTTGCAGACAAGGCACGTCAAGCTTATAGGGCGGTAATGTCCAGGGTCCGTAGAAGCACCGCCTTTGTGGAGTGGGACCACAGTTGCCATACGCCATTCTTTGGGTACGTATCCTGTAGTAAGGCTAAGATTAAACAGCAGCCTTATGTGCGGGTTTAGGTCCTCACTGAGGTCGTGTAGCACACAGCTGGGGACACCGTCCGGTCCCATTGATGCTGTGTTTTCCGCTTTAGAGGGAGCAGCTCTCACCTGGGCATCTGAGATGTTTGGGAGGCTAGACTCTGGTGGGATAGATATCTCTCCTCTTGGGGGGGAGGGAGGAGAGGAATATGCACGGAACCTGTCTGCCAGTATGTTGGCAATGTCTGTGGGTTCAGTGATCATTGTACCATTCTGGACTAATTCCGAGCATAACTGTGAGCTTCCACCCATGTTTCTGCCATAGCTAAAGAAGGCCTTATGGTTGTCTTTTGTGTCTTTCGTGAGTCCTCTCCCACAGGTGGCCTTGGATGATTGTATGAGTGATCGTATTTTACTGCTAGTATTGATCAGAGATGCCTTCCCTGTTAGGGATTTTGCTCTGTCATGTAGTAGCTTTCTCCTCTTGTTGTAGAGTTTGTTTATGGCTGGGGTCCACCAGACCGTGCGCCTGCCTTTGGTGGAAAGGGTCCTGATGTTATTAGGGATTGCTTGATCCATACATTCCTGGAGGTGCTCATAGAAGGCATTTGTAAGGGTTTCAGCAGCGTGGGTTGTGTTTTCCACTGGCTCGGAGGCCTTGAAGGGTACCACTCCAGTCTTAAGAAGTGTGAGGTTTGCTTTTGAGAATTTCTTCACCGTGGTCTCCTTTGCTGGGGTTGGGGGCGGGATGTGGATCTCCAGTGATATTAATTTATGGTCTGATCTCACCGATGAGGGATATACATCCTGTGTGGAGCATGTCGTCCCCATGTGTGATGATCAGGTCTAGTATAGTTCCTCCTCTTGTGGGTATGGTGACTAGTTGTTCCATAGCATTTGGGTGTATGAACTCCAGGAACCTTTGGCCTAGGGTGTTGGGTCTTGGGTAATGTTCCCGGTCTATGTATGGGTAGTTGATGTCACCCAATATGATGGTGTTTGGAGAGACATTCATACTCTCCAGTGTCTTCAGGAAGGCTGTGTGGGTATCCTGAGTTTGAGAGGGTGGTCTGTAGCATGCTACAAACTGTAGGGCAGTTCTACCTATGGTTAATTGCACCTGGATGGTCTCCGCTGCTACGGGCATTGCCACTAACCTGGAGGTGTGGGTATCTGTTATGCATATGGAGACTCCCCCTCCTTTTGTGGTTCAGTCCGGATTTGGGTCCGGAACGCGTGATATGAGGTATAACCTGATAGTGCTGGGGTGCTCTCAGGAGCCTTGAACCAGGTTTCAGTCACAGCACAGACATCGATGTTCTCAATACTGAGGTGGGCGTTGAGGGTGTGCAACTTGGGGTTTAGACTACTGGCATTGAGCAGTATTACCCTTAGTTCTTTCCAGGTTTGTTTTCTAGGGTGGTAGGTTTATCATTTGAGCCTTGCCTGAAAAAGGCACTATGGGGGTGGCAGGAGCCTTTGCCAATATCCGGAAGCCCAGGGGTGACAGCTGCAAGCCGTCCCTTGCGAAGGAGCGTGGCTTGTCAAGCATGTTATCCCAGGCAAACAGACATTGGACCCCCTTAGACTGACACCGGTAATTAAGCCAATTATTAAAGCTGATCATTTTGACTCTGTATTGTGGCATCATTCTTGGTGAGGGTAGGATACTGCTCAGGGTCAGGGTCATACCGGCCTGGGCTACATAATCGGAGAGCCCCTCTATGTCTCTTTTCATGTAGTCCAGGGAGGTATGTCTCAGGTCGTTCACACCGGCATGGACAATGACTGCGTCATACTTGTACATGCCGCAGAGTGACCTGAGTGCTTGTGTTATGTGGCGGATTCTAGCGCCCGACAGGCAGCCTACTGTGATCATTTCCTTGTTCAGTCTGGTGGGTGGGACGTCAGTGTGTCTGACTATGGCGTCACCTATAACAAGTGTGTCTGGCATTGTGTGTGGCCTTAAGGGCTGTGACTGTTTAGCACACTGACTTTGAGAACTATGTGTTGCATGTCCTATGTCTTGAGGAGGCAGTTGCTTGGGTGTCTGCTTTGGAGGCCTCTGTAGTTTTGGTATATGTTTGAACAGTGCCTCCAGTATGTCTTTGTGTGTTTATGTGTTTGTTTTGCAGTTGTGATAGTTCTATGTGAAACTGGGTTTGTGGTGTGCGTGGTGTCCTTCTCCTCCTGTCTGGTCTTGCCGGTCCTGAGTTGAGAGAGCTCAGCCTCCAGTTTGGCTATATAGTTGCATCTCTCACATGTATTTGTGTTTTGTGGGGGAAGGTGTGGGTTGTCTGTGTACATGAGGCAATTGTAACATTGCCTCAGGATGCCCAGATTCACCAGCTGAACAGGAGAGGACGCTAGCAATTGACCCTTCGACATGCTAGAAAACGTGAATGCGTTTGCTGTGTAACTGAGTCAGAAGGGACCTATAGGGAAATGAGTACTCAGGGGGATTCTAGGCTAATGTAGTACTTTGTTTAGTATATATGTACTTTACCTATATAAGAATGCTTTAGGAGCAAGTGCTGAGCTTTTGTGATGGAGAATAGACAGTTTAGATTGCAAGTAGAGAAGTTCTAAGGGAAAACTTGAAGAGCAGAATGTACGGAGCCAGACATAGTTTAACATTGTTAACACAGTACATGACACACATGTCCACACATATACTGCACCTGACGCCTGTGGTTGGTGCCACAGGCTACAGTGGACAGAGACATCACATACATGGCAGGACACAGTACAGGTATGGTGACATTGTGCAGGTGTCGTACACAGCGTGCTGGCCACTGACCTCAGGTGTCACCTGTCAGCTGTGGTGCACGCTGTGCAGCAGTAGGATGCTGTACCAGTACAGGAATACGGCCGCCATCGCGGGGTGTACACCACTATGGTGCACACCCCATAGTGTGCAGATGGGGACACCTGCCTGTGTGGTCAGCACCCTCACAATACAATGCACCCACACGTCATGTCACAGGGGGCAGACTTGCACAGGTGGCCGTATGGCTCACACCTATGGCATCGACAGGGTTGTGCAATGCAGCACCAGTACGGGATGGCCACCCTGTGTGGTTAGTGTCCGTTCACAACAGTATATCTGCATACACCCTCACACCAGGCAGCAGACATACAAACATGTTGACACACACATGGTGGTGACCACACATGTATACATGGAGAGATGACGTGTTGCATGTACTGCACCATCCACATCCATGCACCCTACACTGAGGTATGTACAGATCTCTACTATGGTGTACAGGGATGTGTGGCACGTGGGACATAGTCCCCTCGATATGTGGCATACATGGGCACACATTCCTGCACACATGTCGGTGCTGTGAATGCCACACCCACCATATGAGACATGTGCAGGCGTGCAGCAGTATGTAGTGCATTATGCGTACCAACACTGTATCCGGCAGATGTGCCGATATATGCACTTGGGAGGTGGTAGGTGTTACAGTAGCCATGTGACATACAGTCGATGACACCTGACCGATGGGTATGCATTATGGCAGCACTGTCATGTAACAGCGACATAGCATACTGTATGCACATGGCAGGGTAGGATGGTGTGTGACACACCTGTGAGCCACCACCTGCACACATGCATGTGGACAGGTGTTTAAACACATGATGTACACACATACAGCCATACGCTGTTACTATGCCACCATATAACGGCCCCCATGATGGGTGCATGTGGTAGGGAGTTACAACTATGTTATGGACATCGCCACTGCTCATGCATGGCTGCACCATGCACAGTACACGTGTCACATGTGTCCCCTGTTGCCATGTGTGTATGCATTGCTATGTTTTGACATGTGTGTTGACATACATAGAACATGGACTGTGGTATGGTATCACAGCTGTCACAGGCGAACAATACAAGGGTATGTGTCCCAGTCAACACCGCTACACCCTGTAGTGGGAGCATACCACAGACATGTGTCCACCTTCCATTCGCAGGTGTAGAACCGTGCGCCAGTGTTATGCATGTGGTACATCACAGGCTTCAGATGTGTCCTGTGTGCAGTCCATGCACACAGCCAGACAATCACATGTATGACATATCCAGACGTTGGTTCACTCTGGTACAGCAGCAGTCATGTGTCATAGCTGTGTCATGGCCGTGGTATGTGTGGAGGCGACCTGTCTATGTATACTGATATGGGTGGACTACATCACACATGTGGGATCATTGTTAGTACATGTGTACTCTGCACGACTGGTGTACACCGCTATACAGACCTGTGGACATATGTCACATGCTGTTGTTGGACCGTGAGGCATACTGCTGCACCGATGACATGGTGCTGGCATGGCAGCTACAGTGTTCACTGCAGTGTGTACATGTTTGACCTGCACCCGTGACGCCTGCGATGTCATCTGTGTGTGTACGAGTAACTGCATGTGTGGCCACCCTGTGCGTGTGGACGGGTTTACCTGACCGTGACCTGTGGTGTGTACACTCCGTCTGCATGCCGGACGGCGCGTAGCACATGCTAAGTGTGTGAGCATGCCCGGTTTGCTGTTGTGTAGGTGGACACACACGAAGTTCCACACTCTTCCCTTTCATGCTCACACTCCATGTGTATGCATGTCTGCACTTTGCAGATGCTAAGTGTGTGAGCATGCCCGGTAAGCAGTTGTGTAGATGGACACACAGTACAGTGCACACTGCGCCCGTCTGTGATCATACCCCGTGTGCATGTATGTTCCCCCTTTGCAACCACTAGGTGTGTCAGCATGCCCGGTTTGCTGTTGTGTAGGTGGACACACACGACATTCCACACTCTGCCCTTTCATGATTCAACCCCATGTGTATGCATGTCTGCACTCTGCAGATGCTAAGTGTGTGAGCTTGCCCAGTAAGCAGTTGTGTAGATGGACACACAGTACAGTGCACACCGCGCCCGTCTGTGATTATACTCCATGTGCATGTATGTTCCCCCTTTGCAACCGCCAAGTGTGTGAGCATGCCTGGGTTGCTGTTGTGTAGGTGGACACACACGACGTTCCACACTCTGCCCTTTCATGATTCAAACCCATGTGTATGCATGTCTGCACTCTGCAAATGCTAAGTGTGTGAGCATGCCCAGTAAGCAGTTGTGTAGATGGACACACAGTACAGTGCACACCACGCCCGTCTGTGATTATACCCCGTGTGCATGTATGTTCTATGTTCCCCCTTTGCAACCGCCAAGTGTGTGAGCATGCCCGGGTTGCTGTTGTGTAGGTGGACACACACAATGTTCCACACTCTGCCCTTTCATGATTCAACCCCATGTGTATGCATGTCTGCACTCTGCAAATGCTAAGTGTGTGAGCATGCCCAGTAAGCAGTTGTGTAGATGGACACACAGTACAGTGCACACCGCGCCCGTCTGTGATTATACCCCGTGTGCATGTATGTTCCCCCTTTGCAACCGCTAGGTGTGTGAGCATGCCCGGTTTGCTGTTGTGTAGGTGGACACACACAACGTTCCACACTCTGCCCTTTCATGATTCAACCCCATGTGTATGCATGTCTGCACTCTGCAAATGCTAAGTGTGTGAGCATGCCCAGTAAGCAGTTGTGTAGATGGACACACAGTACAGTGCACACTGCGCCCTTCTGTGAGTATACCCCGTGTGCATGTATGTTCCCCCTTTGTGACCGCTAGGTGTGTGGGCATGCCCAGTATGCCATGCATGGAGACAAAGTACAGTCGGCACCGACGACTGATACTAGGCATGTAGCCATGGCCAATGACATCCTGCATAGCCATGGTGGCCGTCCAGGTGAGTTATATGTAGTTGCTATGCCACAATGGCTGCCTACATCATGCACACCGGTTACATAGGGTGTACTGTCTGTGGTGCATCCCATATCCATGTCATGATGTTGTGCTCCGTAGTTAGTTAGTATTCCCGAGGGCAGCACTGCCGTGTTACTATACGCCCACCTTGGGATAGCAACATGCTGTGTGACTGCGCACTCTGTTTTCATTCCCTATCGGCTGCCTTGCCTCTGCAGATGATATCACCCACCTAGGAGTATGCCTCTTGACAGTGCTGTGCTTAGTAATCTCGGTAGCGCATTCTGTAAATGCATCATGCTGTAGTGTGTTCATGTAGATAGGTGTAGGTTCAACTCCCGGCCCTTCCCCGTGTGTGTGTGTTTCCAGCTGCCTCTGGAGATAGTAATGCTTTTAGATGCTTCACAACACATACCTTGGCTATCAGCGTCTATTCCTTTACGGATTATGTCACCCACCTAGAAGTATGCCTCTGACAGTGCTGTGCTCAGTAATCTCGGTAGCGCATTCTGTAAATGCATCATGCTGTAGTGTGTTCATGTAGGTAGGCATAGGTTCAACTCCCAGTCCTTCCCTCTGTGTGTGTGTGTGTGTGTGTGTGTGTGTGTGTTTCCAGCTGCCTCTGGAGATAGTAATGCTTTTAGACGCTTCAAAACACATACCTTGGCTATCAGTGTCTATTCCTTTACGGATGATGTCACCCGCCTAGAAGTATGCCTCTGACAGTGCTGTGCTCAGTAATCTCGGTAGCGTGTTCTGTAAATGCATCATGCTGTAGTGTGTTCATGTAGGTAGGCGTAGGTTCAACTCCCGGCTCTTCCCTGTGTGTGTGTGTGTGTGTGTGTGTGTTTCCAGCTGCCTCTGGAGATAGTAATGCTTTTAGACGCTTCACAACACATACCTTGGCTATCAGCGTCTATTCCTTTACGGATGATGTCACCCGCCTAGAAGTATGCCTCTGACAGTGCTGTGCTCAGTAATCTCGGTAACGCATTCTGTAAATGCATCATGCTGTAGTGTGTTCATGTAGGTAGGCATAGTTTCCACTCCCGGCCCTTCCCCGTGTGTGTGTGTGTGTGTGTGTGTGTGTGTGTGTGTGTGTGTGTGTGTGTGTGTGTGTGTTTCCAGCTGCCTATGGAGATAGTAATGCTTTTAGATGCTTCACAACACATACATTGGCTATCAGCGTCTATTCCTTTATGGATGATGTCACCCGCCCAGAAGTATGCCTTTGACAGTGCTGTGCTCAGTAATCTCAGTAGCGTGTTCTGTAAATGCATCATGCTGTAGTGTGTGCATGTAGGTAGGCGTAGGTTCAACTCCTGGCCCTTCCCGGTGTGTGTGTGTGTGTGTGTTTCCAGCTGCCTCTGGAGATAGTAATGCTTTTAGACACTTCACAACACATACCTTGGCTATCAGCGTCTATTCCTTTACAGATGATGTCACCCACCTAGAAGTATGCCTCTGACAGTGCTGTGCTCAGTAATCTCGGTAGCGCTTTCTGTAAATGCATCATGCTGTAGTGTGTTCATGTAGGTAGGCGTAGGTTCAACTCCCGGCCCTTCCCCGTGTGTGTGTTTCCAGCTGCCTCTGGAGATAGTAATGCTTTTAGACGCTTCACAACACATACCTTGGCTATCAGCGTCTATTCCTTTGTGGATGATGTCACCTGCCTAGAAGTATGCCTCTGACAGTGCTGTGCTCGGTAATCTCGGTAGCGCGTTCTGTAAATGCATCATGCTGTAGTGTGTTCATGTAGGTAGGTGTAGGTTCAATTCCCGGCCCTTCCCCGTGTGTGTGTGTTTCCAGCTACCTCTAGAGATAGTAATGCTTTTAGACGCTTCACAACACATACATTTGCTATCGGCGTCTATTCCTTTGCAGATGATGTCACCCATCTAGACGTATGCCTCTGACAGTGCTGTGTTCGGTGCTCCGAGTAGCGCGTTCCGTACCTGTGTCATACTGTCGTGTGGTTGGGTAGGTAGGGGTAAGGTCAATTCCCATGCCTGCCAGCTGTGTGTGTGTCTGTGTGTGTGTGTCTATGCTCCCAGACACATGGGTTCATAGGTTATGGTTTTAGACGCTCCGCAGCACACACATATATCCTGCTGACATCTCTGTGTTTGCAGATGTTGGGATGCAGCTAGTGGACTGCCTGTGTGCCTGCTGTGGTTAGCGACCTCTGTAGCGTGTTCTCCACGTGCGTCCTGCTGTGGTGTGATAGGGTAGTGATGTGTAGGTTCCACTCCCGGCCTTGCCACATGTGTCTGTCTGTATCTCTCTCGATGTATATATACATACATATGTTATGCCCATAGCGCTGCTCTTGCATGGACAGCTGTCCGTCCCATGTATCGCATATTTGCACGGCTGACACATAGAAATGTGGTACGATGCATATCCAAACATTGTCCATGCAATGTCCGTGTTCCGGGAGGTGTTGCACGTCCTAGAGACATCTGCTGTATATCTTGGCAGACAGCTATCCTTGCTGTACTGTCACTGTACTCGTACACGCCATAGACCTTGTGTATCATTGCCTGTTTATGGTGTGTGTATGTCTATCTGAGCTGTGTGTATGTCCCACTATAATCGTCTGTGCAGGTGTCGCCACTATGGGTAATCCATGTAGACAGCTGTTTCATGTGCATTCAGCACATACCTGCGGACAGTACTACCCCTCCTACAGCAGCACATTCCATCATCTTGCAGTGGATACTAGTGTTTCCACACACATGTATCTGTGTCTGTTCATAACACTCCACCTCAGGGAGCGTATATCTGGACACGGCCTTATGTGATAGTGGGACACTCGGGGCCAGTCATGACATGTTGCTCTTAGAAACATTGATAGTGGGCACAGTGATATGTTATGCATGCGTATGGCATTTCTGTCTGATTTGGTGTCTTCCTCACATGTTTGTCGTTGTTTCCTGTCATCAGTTATCATGAGGGTGCCGGACTGTTACTGTTACGTGGAACACAGCGAACATATGAGGCAGACTTCTACACAGTCTGCGTACATCTGTGCAGTTGCAGGGTATGTGTCTAATACAACATACCTACTGTCTGCCTACAATACACACACAGTGTGTGGCGGCATGACAGACCACATGACATTACTTTGTATTTGCACGGCACACCCACGCAGATAGTTGTATTCCTCACACAGGTCTACATCTGCTTATCCACACTACTTGTTCTTTCCTGTACCATATGTGTGCGTCGTATTTGCGCTTCCGTCAGTGGCGGGCTCACGACGACTATGGGGCCTGGTAATTGTTATGTTGACACTTCATGGCACCCTGGGGGACACTTCACCTTTGTGTCTGATTACCTTCCACATTGACCTTCGCGGGGCATACCTTGTCATTCACAATTACCGGGGTAGGACATATACATGTTTGCACATTTGTCCTGCTGTCTTTCTTCCCACCTGTCTGCCTAGTATCACCGGTTCAGTACATGTATTCTGGACAGGTAGCTCCTTCATACCCTGACCTGTTGTCATTATGTGTACACGCCCTGACGTTCGGCCATTGCCCTTGTTATGTTTCGCATAGTGCTGTGCCTTCCTAGCTGATTGCTGCCTAGGTATTCCGGACTGTGCGGTGGGTAATAGGGAGCGCTATTTCCATTGCATGATTAGTGACACTCATAACATCCGTATTCATGGCTACGCCAGCATACCTCTCCAGTGTACCTCGTTATGAGGGACGTACCTCATTTGGGGTCTTAAAAGGGTCATGCTCCTCGAAATTCCACAAAGTTCCACATTGAAAGGGTCTGTTACACATTCAGTGTTAGGAATGTTTTAGGTGAAATCCATGGTCAATTGACATTAATCATATTAATTCATTAAAGGATCTTCTTTATAAGAGAAAACAGCATATTTTAACCATGCTATGACCTTCCTAGTTGAAGTTGTTAGTAAGCCATTAGTATGTGTTCCACATTTTGCCCATTTGTTCCACATTATGAAGGCGAGTGTTCCTCATTTTGATGATGGAAGGTTGAGAGCTATGTACGCCAGTATTCGCACAACGGTCTGACTTTGTATGGGGTATTTCTAATGTAGTCCCTATCTGTATTTCCTGTGCTATGCCTTACTGCAGCTGTGTTATTCCGACAGATTTCCAGTTATGGGTGCCATCTTGGTCATACGCATGTCCATCCATGGGAATCGCCTACAAGACACTGATATAGGGCTGTACATATTTCACACCTGCTTTCCGCATTATCCGGTGGATGCTTTGCACCATTAGTGGGGATTAAGGCATGTGCTATACCCACATCCCTCCCACGGGGTGGGCCTACGGATTATCTGCCAAACAACACCTAGGCCCATTTCTGCATACCCAGGTTCCCATGCCTGCAAACCTCGATGGTACACATTACACATGGTTAATGTGTGCGGTACTGGGATGTGGATGCACTTCTATTGACTCGCCACTCTGGGGATATCTGTTCATATGTCCTGCATTTCATGGACACATGTGTCATCAACCTTGAACCTGCTTTTAGTGCATGTATAGCTGTTCCGTAGTTGCGGGTGTCACTTCTTTTGCGTCAATCGCAGCAGGTGTTGCGAATGGAGCAATTTTTGGAGTCCTACAATGGACACCAGTGTGCATGTGTAAAGTGTAGAACTTGCTGGACTGTCACCTTCTGGCCAGTGGTTTTGACTGCTGCTGTATGTTCCCCGTTCACGGATGTCTGTTTGACTACCCATATTATCTATTACTTGGCATATTTATATCCATGTGTCGTAGATAGGGGACGTAGGTCTGTTGTGTGTACATATATACATGTGAACCCCTCGTTTCATACCTTGCTTTGTTACTGTCTGTGGATTACCTGTGTACACACATCTATAACCATACCATACCTTTCCACTGTACAGGTTCTGGCAGAGTGTATGGATGGTTGGCCCTTTATCTTAGGTGTGTGTTACATTGACCTGTGTCTATCTGGCAATTTGCTGGCATTTCATGTGAGACTTACTTGATTCTATAGAGACTTGATTCTATAATTATGACGTGCTTCCACTGACTATATTTTTCTTTGTCTTCTGCAATCTTTATGTAACCAGTCCTTTTTGGACACTTTCTATTGTTGTTCATTTTTGTTTACATATATGACTACTTTGGTATGTTGTGCTATTATTGTGTGTGGAGCATTTCTCCCCGGGCCTCTACTGACACTGGACATATATCCAGCTAGCCTAGCCCAGTCAACAAATGTAAACCAACATAAAACTTACATAAACGTATGGTGGCACCTTCTGACAAGTTGGTCGGGTTACAGATGCATACCCTTCGTCAATCCCTGCTACTAACACACCCGTTATTCTATCCACATTCTATGTTTGTCTTATCACATATCATGTGTTTCTTACTATTTGTACCAGTACTTTTCATGGCATTGTCCGGTTCCATACTTTCATAGGCTGACAGTTTTGAGACATGTATAACTAACGTGGAGGACACAGCATTAACTTACCCTGCTGTGAGCGGATCACACACGCACAGGCGCACTTGCATTTCCTAATTGTGGGTTACGCGCAGGCGCATGCATATCCGTATTCTGGGTTACATATGTTTACTGAGTCTGTGTGATTACGTGGCCTGTATTAGTTGTGACTGTTCCAGTAACATATCTCTGATCCGGTTAACGGACGTGTGCGGAACACACTTTCACCTTTACACATGTAACTGTCTTTGCGGCACAGATGCATTACTTACACGTTCACATTTATATGTTCTATAGTCGTAATTCAAATGGGACTGCATTCACGTTGGCCGATTGCTGTGACCACTACACGTTTGCTGTTCTGTCTCATTTATATGCATACCCATGGTACATAGCTACATTAACATATCCCCCCCGCACTCACTTACGTCACAGGCATCCATTCTCCTGCTGGGAAAAGTGCGGTACTACATGTTACACATTCCCTATTCCCTACTGCTCTTGACCCAGGATACATATGGCGTGACCACAGGGATATTCAGATCACAGGGGCTTATAGCCCCAATGCATACAGGTCTTTGATTGTCAGGGTGTTCCTGTGGTGCTCTGGGTTTGGTCTTGTCCGCCTAGTGTACGGAACTGCCCTGACCGTGTACGAATGTCAGACGAGGCACATGGGCATGGTTTGTCCATGTCTATTATACCATAACCACCCCCATTATTCCTAACCATGCACGCTGATTGGCCAGCGTGCCCGTTGTAGATTGGGTTATAGTAATGGCACACGGTCTGGTCGCCCGGACCTATTTCCATTAGTATACCTCGGTATTTATAACCTGTCTCGCTATGTTACATGGGTTTAACATAGCGTGACAGCTTTAACTGAGCCACGGTGATGTCCGTTGCTTACTTTGGGGCAGTCTCGCTCTGCTACACACATTTAACATAGCGGGACAGGTTGTACAACACAGCAACGGGGACACCGAGCTCTCCGTTGCTGTTTTGTATTGATTTGCTATGTTGACTGTGTTTTACATAGCGAAACAGTTTCGACATTGGCAACGGACATCTCGCGCAGTACGTCAGCACCGCCGCGGATGCCAGACATCTGCGGATGGGCAGCAGACAGGCATTATGCTGTGCCATTATGTCTGGGGATTAATAGTTTATTTTCCTAGATGATATGGCATAATAGCAATAACCCACGTCTGGGTGTGGGTACTGCTGTATTTACCCACGGTTGCCTTTGTTTGGTCCCTCGAGCATCGCCCTCGGTACCGCACCACGTCTACCGTGGGTATATCAAGCATTACCCACACCCAGGCGTGGGTTATTGCTATGATATTCATTCCGTATGTACAGACACGAGTGTTTGGACAACCAACAATAGCTTCTGCTATTGGCATACAATGCTGTGGGTGGTGCCGATTATCATACATATGCCATGTTCTGCGTTTTTCCCATTCACACTTGTCTATCCCCTGTCCTCATTCATACGTGGATATTTATGTGGCACATGACTGAACTATGTATTACCTGCAGGTATGCTGTGTACAGTGCACATATGTGACGGTTGGTTACAGTGTATCTGTGTACCTACCTCTGTGATACTGGGGACTACCACACATCCTTCGCAGCATTACATGCGTATGTACATACTATTATTTGGTGGCCTGTGGAAGGTTGTCGGAGCACCGGTTACATGTGTCCCTATTTGTGCACGCATCGCGTTGGTCTTTGTCCGAACTTCGTTGCTATCATGGGTTGGATGGTGGTGTTGGTGTGTGTTTGGGTTGTATTTATACTGCCGATACGTCAGTGGGGGGTGGGGTTGGCACATGTTCCTCTTTGCAGGGGGCCCCATTATGGACATATGTGCCCTGCGTCGACACTTGACACGTGCCATATGTCCTGTGATATTGACACAGTTGTGTATGTCTTCCTGCATTACTACTTGCGTGTTACAGGCATTTTGTATCTGGTACGCATGACTATTATGTTGGTTAGCTTAAGCTATTCCCATGCTATGACATAACCATTCATCCGGGCATATACGTGTTATTCTATCCTTTGCATTGGCCGTGGGTGTTTTGCCATACGGAACAACACATATCTACGAGTGATGTCCCACCTTGACATTCTGTGCATGTGGCAACCCTGCTGGGGTGACCTGCTTGGTGGACGGCTGTTCCGCCCTGTGTATTGTGTTTGACATGTCTGCATAGCTAATCATCAGTACAGTGGCTGCACATACTGCTTTGTCCAGATGTGTACAGTTATGGACACCGTGGCGTGTGAACACCTATGGGGTTTCGACAGGTCCGTAACCACACGCGGGATGTACACATTCTGCCGACACATTCACATGCAGCCATTTGGATATCAGTACCTGGGATGGGATGTTGACATGTGGGGTACATATTTGCACGTGTCACTGCCTAGACAATACTTCCTACTACATCTGGGGTATACCGCTGTGTGTAGGTGTGCAGCTGCAAGGCTGCTAGCTGGTTTGGGTGGACAGTCGGACATGGGTGCGGGTTACGTGCTATGACGGGGTTGTTGTGTATTATATTTGCATGCATGGGTTCTGCTTCTGGATATTCCGATTCAGCATACGCCATCCTATGTGTATGTGATGGTTACGTTGCTGTGTCTAGCACATTTTACTATACACATGTTTGTCTGTGTTTGGGATATCTGTTTTCTTTCTGGTTGTTATATGGCCACGACTGCCCAGCTGTGTACTCTCACTGCCACTGTGGGACTGCTGGTGACCATGCCCATGGGGCTAGTCGTGTGTAGTTGCGGCGCGCTGACATGATGCAGTACACCTCCACCGGGTATGCCTGCTGACAGTGCATTGCATGACGGACACGGTATTCCGAGTATCCTTTGTTCCGTGGACGGGAACATTTTGTACTTCGTGGATTTATGTTTGGTTCTCCATTTTGTATGGACGGGTACTATGTTGCATACTCTGCATATGTTTCATTATCCACAGACACTGGTTGGTGCGGTTACTATTGCAGGCGGCCTGTGACAGTCAGCACTTTAGGTTGCTCATCGCCTGCCGGCTTGGCCACGCCTATGGGCACATCCTACTTGGGCTCCCTGGACTCGCGCACGTGCCCTATGCACGTGGTTGTGGTTGCGGCACACACTCATTACTATGCATGTGGCGCTGCTACGCCAGTTATATGCTGCACGGCCGGCGCAAGCCTTACGCCGGCCTTGCGCCGAGCTTCATGAATCCGGGGGGTTGTATAAACAACTCCTATCTCATACAAATAGGTTTGGACTCTTTAGTGATCAGCAACATGTTTTCAGAATCTCCTTCAGTATAATGACAGCACCAACACATGTTCCTGATTCAATTAATGTAAACATGAATAAGTGGCTTTTAATTGCAGGCATATATACTGATGACTGACTAGGGGATTTGAAACTATCAATCATGTATTACTATAGAAACAATGTAAATTAAATATTTCTGACAAACCAATGACATGCTTCTTTGACTAGTTAAAAGAAAGAAAACATTTCAAATGTATTTATTTATTTAGTTTGCTTTCCTCCCACCCTTTTTCATTATTACCAGCCTGGCCCTCATGCCCTATCTGTGCTAAGTCAGCCAACTACTCACTGTCCCCTGGACTTATTCCAGTAATAGCTGGGGCTAATCTCAGATCATAGGCAATGGAGCTTCACATGTCTCTGCTTCCGTCTGTGTGGTGGTGGGGGGTCTTACTCTTGGCCTACTCTGTTGTACCACCTCCCTTTTTGTGAAGCATAGTATGGTCCTGGGAGAGATGAAACATGATATCCTCGGCATATTACCCCTTCTCCACAGCAGCTCAGACAAGCCCCACTGCTCCTCTTTGACCACTCCTCCTTTAGGGTCCCTAGCCTCCACCAAGGATTGTTGTCTGGAAATGCCCATGTATCACCCTCCCTCCCAGGATGGCCATGCCAATCCCTATCTGCCAGTCTAGCTGTCACCCAAGATGCTAATCAAACCCGAGTTGCCTGGGTCATAATCAGGGCTTTATCTCGTTACACCACTGGAGTGGCTCATTTTAAATTTATTACAATGGATCACTTTCTTATGAGTATTATCAGCACTGCTATTTCACATGGCTCACTACTTGGCCCACTACTATTTTTTCTTTTCATCAATAACATTATCTTAGACATGCCTAACCTAAACTAATGTATGTAGATGACATTCTTAAAAGAGAATTCAGAAAATATTATCATAACCTTTAAACTCACTTTCAGACTTACTTCACATAATTGTTTTACTGGCTCCACATCAATAAACTTGTACTAAATGTTAAGAAATCTAATGTCATATTGTTCGTTTTTACCAAAAACTGGCCTGCTGTCCACCTGCAGTACTCAAAAGCTTTAAAAGAAATAGTATCCCTAACACAACACATGTATCTCAGCTTCACGCTAAACCCTTCACTCAGTTTTTCACTGCATACTGAAAATATATCCAACGTTCTATCTCCCTTAAGCTTTGCTATCATATCTTGTACTTACTCTCACCTACTGCATATTTAGCTATTGCAAAAAATGTACTAATCCCCAAACTTGAATTTGGTTTGCTCCTGCTGAGCTTGCATCCCACCCCCCAATATCCAAAAGTACAAATTGTAGAAAACAAAAATACCCAGCTTTGTTCTATAAGTAGATATTTCTCTGCATCGGTGCTGCCTCCTTTAAAATTCAGTTGGTTTTCCATTGCACTAAGAGCCACTGTGCTCTACTCTACTTTATTATTCAAAATCTTGGTTACTGCCCTCCCCTAAAAAGAATCCTTTTCACCAGGGATCATACTTACAACTGCAAGTGGAGAAAGAACATTCTCTAGAATAGATCCAGCCATATGGAATAATCTACTTACTGATGTCAAAAACAATCTAACATTGAATTTAATCAAAACTGCTTTGAATGAACACATGCTTAAAGAGATTAATTGCACTTACTTTCATGATGCTCGCTAAGTTCAGAGCCCCTTTATGTCCAAAGCAGAATAATGATTATAAACGTCATTTAATTATCAAAGGTGTAGAGTAATATAGTAAAGTAGTGATTCTGAACTTGTATATACTTGTAACTCAACAGTATATTTTCTAATTTTTTGTTGTTGTTGCATGTTATACCTACCTGTATAGGTTACTCTTTTGCATAATGTACCTGTATATGCTACTCCTTTATAGTTGCTTTACTGCACTTCACCACAAGGGATCATGAGATAAAAGGGTCAGTAGACCAGTAAACTTACCCAGATGACAAACTGTAAACAAATAAACAAACAAGTAAATAAATACATACATATATATATATATATATATATATAGAGAGAGAGAGAGAGAGAACTATTCAATGAGAAATATGATGAAAAAGGCTGACAGCAGTAACTACGGAGATTGTTATCTTGCAGTTTTGGAATACAGAAATACTACATTGCAGCATTTCAACCTGTTACCAGTTCAATTACTAATAGTACTGTAACAAAAATTCCCGATAGATCCTTAATGTTTGTATATAGACCAAAATACAGTTTAGTATCTTGCAGCTGCATGCAATTTGCCCATCAACCATGGAGGCTTTTAGCAGTTGCCTAGAAGGTATGGAGTACTGGTATCACTAGTGCCTTGGATTCACAATGAGTTGGGAGACGTGCTGTGCAAAATGGTGCATAAGGTATATATAGGGAATTCTGAAATGCATGCAGCATAGCAAAACAAGGCTTGAAACTGCTAAATTTGCAGCACATGTAAATGAGTGCATACATAGACGCAAATGAAGTAGTATATGCAAATACATGAAACATAATATGCAAATGCATGCATGCAAGGTGGCAACATGATTCATAGACTTATATAAAGGGATTGATGCTTAACTACAGCAGCCATATTTTCACCATAAATGCTGAAATTCATGCAGGGAATCATGGCAGGAGTTGCCACAGCCATAACAAAAGAGCATGTAGTGATAGCTGCCAATACCACCAGTACTGGATATGGCATTTACATGGCCATCTACACCAATGTTGGAGGCACAGGCATTGGCTTAAAAAACAGAATATTATCAACCAGCATATTGTAGACAACTTTAAAGTGGATAGGGATACTATAAGGACACTGATGACCTGTGTCAGCCAAATAAAAAATAAAGGGGTATGTGGGGTATTCCAACACCTGTAGAGAACAAGGCATGCCTATTCCAACACCTGTGGAAAACAAGGTTTGTCCATCTCTTATCATTCTAGGTACTGGGACTTTTCAGTGACTTATATGGGACACATTAGGTACACTGCATGCCTCTGAATTAGGTATACCTAATCAATTCCTCAATAATGCTTCAAAATATGGATGAGCATATCAGGTTTCCAAGGATAACAGAGAAGAGAAGCAACATCATGCATGTGTTCTATGATATTGTTTGCTTTCCTTTGGTCCTGGGTGCCACAGATTTCACCCATGTTGCAATAATGGCTTCAACTGTGCCAAACGCAAACCGATACTTATGTGTCCATGTGCCACCCAGGCACTTTCCATGATTCCTATATTTGGCACACATCTGACCTATAGCAATGGTTTTAAAAAGGTGATTTCCCACATGGATATCTGTTTGGTAAGTACAGACACATTACAGATATAACCAGTTAGACATATGGAAATCATGCACATATGTTGCCGGCCCCATATACATGTTTCTTGCATGTTGTGACGATGCTGGACATGCCTTGGAATCACAGCTTATGACCCTGATGCATAATTCATAAGTCATGGGTGAACTGTTCAACAACTTCAACAAGGCAGAGAAAAAAAACATCATTTAACACGTCTTCAGATATGCCAAGGGAAAATTTAGGTGCCTACATACCTGCGGTAGGGACCTGGCTTACACTCCAGATATAGCCAGCAAGGTACTTGCTGTACACACCATGCTGCATAAAATCATTGTATAAAAACAGGCCACACAAGCAGAGAGTGGTGGTTTGGTACTCAGTGTATGAAACAGAGCAGCAGGTTGTAGATCAAGAGGCAACAATACATGTACATAGCATCGACAGCTTTGGCAAAAGAGTGAGCATGTTGTTGATGTCATTTCCAGTTTACACCTTTATGTTTTTTTTAATGTGCATCAGTTATGATATTCCTTCCATTCTGTTTGAAATACACAGGCCCAGTGGAGAAAGAAAAGAAGGTCCAGCCAGGGTCACCACAGACTTCACTTGTTGTAGCTGGTACCATGTCACTGGTGCCCTTTACGTCGTTCTCTCAAAAGAGGGTGAAGATATCTCTCCCTCTTAAAAGAAGACAGGAAGTGCTTGGATATCTACCTTGGTCATCTAGAATGTCTGCTGAAGTGAACAGTGAATTCACTTGAGCAGGAGACCCTGGAGACTAGACAAAAAAATCGCTGTTCCATAACTTCGCTGTTTTCAGACTTCGGGTTTTACATGTCGATGAAAGAGCATTTGCTCTTTCATCATTTTGTTCTTCTAATACAGACCCAGTGATCACACATAATAATTTTCAGATACAGTCGTGCCATCGCTTGTAGAAGGGAGAAAAATAGACACTTGACTTTTTATACAGTAAATGAGATGAATAAACATTTTGAGAAACACATGATAAATAATTAGGGCATCTTAAAGTAATAAAAGAAGAAATTTTAGAAATTGTCTAGACACAGTGGTGCTTTATTCTTTAGGTTATAAGTGCGCTCTGCTTTGTGTATAGTGTATCATGCAATCTGGCCAAAACTTTTGCACAATTTTTCACGTAACATTTAGAAAGCATACAAGCTGGGAATTTTATAGTCATGATGTGAAATACAAGCTAAACAGAAGTCTATAAGATGATAGTTGCAGTGTTAACAAGAATTCTGAAATAAAGGTTAGCGCAACAACTATGAGGAGCCGTCACACACAAAAAATTATGTTACAAATTAAACATGCAGAGTTTATTGATTCATTCAGTGGCCTTTGCAAACAGACATGAATAAATTAATAAAACTACTGCTGCATAACAGCAAATATAAATTAGGTGTATAAAACATTTAATGATAAATCAATGCTCCGTGGTCTATGAAAGTACTATCTTTAACATTTGGCTTTAAGATATTGCTTTTTAATGAAAATTGTAATTTGAGCTTGAAATTGTCAGTAATATATAAATAAAGTTAGGCAGTCACCCAGATGAACCGTTGCAAAATCGATAGTCTTAGCAGGTGAAAAGAGCAACCTCCTTCCCCTTGTAATATGAATGCTGTGCGTGAAACTGTGGAAGCAGCTGGTGGTAGATTCTTTACATTATCTTTGACTGTACTTACTGTTTAAAATCAAGGCATTTGAGTTTTCCCAAACATTTTCTGACTCTGTGACATACACAACATAGATTCTGTGTTGGAAGGGCTCCAGTCATTATCAATAGCTGTAATTAAACAGGGATAGAAAACGATGATTAATGTAGCACTCAGCAGAATACACTAACAAAGTCCAATTGATATTTTTTCACCATGAACTTCTATGTTACTTACAACTTCAGATTTAAAGCTCATTTAATGATCTATCCCTCTCAAGTGTAATTAGCCTTATTACCGAAAAGTCTGTAAATTCCCCAGTTTGCTGAAGATGCATTTTAGAAAAAACTTCAAATGTTTTATTCTGTACAAAGAAGCATGTAAAGACAGCTAGTCTTTTTTTTTAATTATTTCTTGTTCTGGCTATTTTTAATGCAGAACAAAGCTAGTTTTCAGTTCTGATTTCCAGTAAACGACTTTCCTAGCTCTTCTGCTAGCATCCATCAATTGTCATATTGCAATGCTTTCTTATAATCAGGTCAAATAAGCATGAGAACAACTTGAGTTACCATGAAACAGCCATGGCTGGCTTCACTGACTAGAATCCATGCTGGACAAGGACATTGTTTTGAAGTTTTCCACATAATCGTGCTGCTGACTTAGTTAAGTCTTCAGAACAAATTAAATATCGGTCAGTAAATGAAGAGATTAGAGCAACATCTGCAGACTTAGGCTGTAAACTAGCATGCTGTATGTCTGTGTGGTACAGTGGTCTTTAATGAAACCTTTAGAGCATGTTCTATACAGGAAACTAAGCTGTCAGGTCATAGTAGCTCCTATAGCTGTAAGAACCATAAATCATCTTCAAATAGATATAAGGAATATGCAATTTCTCAACTACAACCTTGTCATAGTGGAGGAACGTGTTTGTTTCTCTAATCCTTAGAGCTACTTTATTCCAAACTTTGTAACCCTGGTAAGGGTCTATCTTGGCACATTGATTTAATAGGAGGGGGTACACAATGAATAATCTAAAATTTTGACCCACATGATAATTTATTTACAGTGTTAGAGAATCTCAGCTGGAACAGTGATGCTATACTCATGGAGCCAGACTGGTGGTGGTAGGGCATGGTGGTGGTGGTGACTACTGGTGAGCAGCTGGCGGAGGTCAAGCCAGGTAGCTTACAAGGGTATACTTGAATATACTTCATCACTTCACCACCTGTGAGGTGAAGGGTGATATTCAGGTGTAATGCCTGATGATGACAGGGACAGCCTAGAATGGCGTACACTCTGGTAATGGAAATTGGCTCACAGGACATGGAATGTTACTTCACTGCTGGGGGAAAAAAGCAGAACTTGTAGTGGAGGTTGAAAAATATCAGCCAGATGGAGGTTCTGGAGCCAAACATTTACCAGGTGTGGATTCTTTCTCCTACTTTGGAGTTGCCTTTAGAAAAGTCTCTGTATGGTTTCTTCTAAAAAAGGGATGAGGGAATAATCCCATGCTCCTGACAAGCTAGGTGCAACTGTAACTGGCATTTCAGCCAGTAGCTGTCACATCAGTGCAAGTGTGAGCTTCAGAAAGGAAAGCTCTACCTGCTGTTTGTGCATATCCACCTAACAGTGATTCCATACATTCAGCCACCTTAGACATTGTGGATATGGTGCTCAATGGCATACAACTGAATGATTTCTCACTTATAGTGGGAGACTTTCGTCTTCATTTGGGCAATTATGGGGATATCCAGAGGGGTGTGACTGGGAATAAGTTTGCCTGATCCAAAGTTGAGGGGAGAACTATGATAACATTTCTGAGATAGTCATGGAGCATACATAATGAGCACCATGCAGGTACACACAACTCCTTATAAGTGTACTTGCCATACCTCTGAACCTCTAAATGCAAAAAATCTGGACAAAGCCTAAAATAAATGTGGGAACAAAGGCCCAAAACCATGGGCAAGTTTTAAATATTGCTACTGGAAACTTAGAAAGTTGCTTGAATAATAGGCTTTGTGTTAGCATACATATTCTGAAGGATACAAAGTCTAAATCTCAAATGTATGTCATTATTTAGTGACCTCAATCCTCACTAATTTGTCAGAAAACCACAAATTGTATGAAGACCAGACCAACAATGTTGTTGTTGTTGTGTCTTTCGTTTTTCCCAGTTAGGGGTCGCCACAGTGGAACTCCGGTCCGCTAATGATTGGCAGTAGATTTTTACGTGCCGAGTTGTCAGCTCTGACGCACAACCTTCAACAAAGGTACACCCATTCACTCATGTCGCCACACATAAGACGCTTTAGCTGAGAATCGAACAGGACAACGTTTTACTGTGAGGCGACAACACTACCACAGCACCACCAATGCCAACAATATCAGATAAAAATCTGGACATTCTGCAAAAATCTGGACAGTTGGGAGATATGGACATGGTACTTGGTACCACAGCACCCAGGGCCACAGGCTGATGGTTAATTCAGAAATCACATCTCAGTACTAAGGCCATATTTTCTGGACACCACAGGTCAGAAGATGTCCTGAGTTGGCAGCTGGTGAATTGAGTTAGATAGCTGGAATAGCAACTAGACATACCGTGGATATCCATATATGTAGTGAGGGATTCCTGAGAATGTCTGCCAGATGCTGCTGCTGCAAGAGACAAGTTCAGCTCCCACCACTTAACAAACCTCTCCCATATTCTAAGGAATATTCGGGACATGGAGTTTGAAGGAACTCTATTCATGACCTTTAAAAGTTAATGTGATGGAAAGCAAATGTTTGTTATAGATGGGTAATGATTGTTGTGGCAGTAATCCTAGTAACTATTAAGTTAAAGAAACAGGCATTCCATGCAATGTTGGGGAGCATTTCTAGACTTGATTGGCAGGTTCCAACATTCCAAGAATGCATCATTTGCACAATCTCAGAAAAGAAAGATATTTACTACCACTGACCTGTATAGGATCTAGTACAGAAAGACCTTCTGTTGTGAAACACCCCTCTTTCTGACCCTCTGTTGTGATTTTTTTTGAAGGTCAATGCTATAATTTTTAATATTTGGGAGTTTAAGAGGTATGCAGAAAGGCTGAAGGTGCTACTCCTTCAGACTGAGAAGAGGCAAGGTGGTTTGGAAACTTAGTGAGCATCCCTTAGGTGCCTTCTGTGGGTGATATACTAAGCACATCTGACTTTTGTTTTGTCAATGATAAATAAAACTGTGACTTTGAGGATAAATGGTTCATTCAAAATATAAAAAATAAAACGACACAAATAGCGTAGCGATGGGCACGGTAAGTGCAAACAGCTATGCCAACATGGTCATGGCATACTGGAAAACAAGGTTTACAGTGGGATGCCAACAGTTTGCTAGTAATATTCTATTTTATCGACATTTTGTCCACGACCTATTTCCATACCTCTCAACCTCTTAGAGCAAGAAATCTGGACAAAGACATGAATAAAAGTGGGACAAAGACCCAAAAATAGGGACAATTTTTAAATATTGCTCTTACAAACTTAGAAAGTTGATAGAATAACAAGTTTTGCATTAGCATGAATTTTCTGAAAGGGATGAAGTCTGAAACTCAATTGTCTGCCATTGTGTTCTAACTTCAGTCTTTAACGATTTGCCAATAATTTGCCAGAAATCCACAATTTTATGAAAAACAAACCAAAAATATGAGGCAAACATCTGGACATTCTGTGAAAATCTGTACACTTGAGAGGAATGCCTATTCCTTATATAGAAAGGTGATGAGGATGAGTTGTTAAGGTTCCACAAATTTATTCATGGCTAACAGACTTCTTGAAGTTTACAATAATTTACTCTCTTACTAATGTGAATTATCTTGATATGGTTATAATTAGATTGAATGGGGGAAATCTTATTACAGGGGCTTATGATAAATCATGCCATAGGAACATATACCATCATAGACGAAGCATGCACCATAAGCATATATTCCAGAGTTTAATGAAGGGACAGGGTATGAGAGCCACTAGGCTTAATGTTTGTGATAAAAAGTTCAAGGAAGACATATCTGATTAAAAAACTAGGTTTAAGGAAAGGGGCTATAAAGCTCCTGAAATTGATTCCATTTTTGAGCAGCTCATACCATTACGAGAGAATGTAGCTAAATCCTGTTTTTCATTGCAAGACATTGATACAACGGCTAGAAGAAATGAATATAAACTATCTGATAGTAGCATTGGCATGTCATTTTTTTTATACCAGTAATGTTAATACAATAATAAATGTTATCAGGAAGCACTGGCCTGTTTTAATGACTGATCCGGCTATAAAAGAGCTTATTGGTGAAACGCAGAGATTCAAATTTAAAAACAAAAAGAATATTAAAAGGATGTTGTGACAAAGGGAAATACTGCCAGCCCAGCTAGCTGGAATTTTGTAAATAATTATATGTCATTTGTGAATATTAATATGATTTATATAGAAGTGTGAGAGAAGGAGATACTGCCAGCCCAACTATCTGGAATTTTGTAAGTGGTTATGTGTCATTTGTGAATGCCAACATGCTTCATGTTAGATGCTTGTGCTACAACTGTGTTAGAATTGTATGTTCTGTACTGAGCTACAATATAACCATAGCATGCTCTGCTGGCTTAGAGCAGAAATGTATATAAACTATTGTAATTGTGTAAATATATATGTTTTAACAGTGGAAACTATAACATATAAAGTTAACTTGCAAAACTTCAAGAAAATAGTCAAAATTAAATTGTTTTACGATTGTGCAATAAAAGTTATCTTTCAGTTTCAGTCAACAGGAGACAGGATGTCTACACTAGGGTACTCTCTGTATTGTTTTGTCAGTGTTTTATTGTTTTATCCTTTAGAATCCTTTATAAACGCATTCTATGAACACCTTCAGGAATGCATGGATCATGCAATCCCAAATAAAACCAAGACCCAATCCTTCAACGTTAGGCGTCCTGTCTGGTGGACCCCAGCCATAAACAAACTATACAATAGAAGGAGGAAGCTACTACATGATAGAGCAAAATCCCAAAAAGGCAAAGCATCTCTGATCAGTATTAGCAAAGAACTACGGGCACTCATAAAATAGTCTAAGGCCAGCTTCGAGAGAAAAATTGCACAGGACACTAAGGATAATCACAAGGCTTTCTTTAGTTATGTTAGGTACCTGGGGGGGAATTCCCAGATATGCTCAGAATTAGTCCAAAATGACAAAAAATACACCGAACCCACAGACATTGCCAGCATCCTAGCTGACAAGTTCAGCGCAAACTTCTCCCCCCCTTCCCCACCAAAAGGGCAAATATCTATCCCAGCAGAGTGTTGCCCCCCTGACATCTCAGATGCTCAGGTAAGAGCCACCCTCTCCAAAGCAAAAAACACAGCATCGATGGGACCAGATGGTGTCCCGGGCTGCATCCTACATGAACTCCAAGAAGAAATAAACCCAAACATAAAACTACTGTTCAATCTCAGCCTTACTACAGGATATGTACTCAAAGAGTGGCTTAGAGCAACAGTGGTCCCTCTCCACAAAGGTGGTGCCTCAACGGATCCTGGAAACTATCGCCCCATAAGCCTGACTAGCTTGGTCTGCAAAGCTATGGAAAGGATCATCATGGACCTCATAAATAAAGATATTGGGGACCTACAGACACTGGATCCTACCCAGTTTGGCTTTGTTAAGGGCAGATCCTGCCTTTTAAACCTGGTTGATTTCCTTGAAACAGTCACCGAGGCCATTGATGAGGGGAAGGTGGTCCACACAGCCTACCTGGACCTTGCAAAAGCCTTCGATACAATACCCCACTCGGGCATTATAGATAAGCTCTTAAGCTCACCTGCTTAAATATAAACCCCTATGTCACTAGATGGGTTGCAAACTGGCTCAAGGACAGAACCCACATGGTTAGAATTGCTGGAGCCATGCCAGACTCCAAACCAGTTACAAGTGGCATCCCACAAGGCTCAGTTCTGGGACCTCTCTTGTTCGGTATATATTTCTCTGAGGTACAGGCTAACACAGAAGGACTGTGGCTGACCAAGTTCGCAGATGACTGCAAACTGGGCACCATAATCGACTCTCCAGCCGACACAAGCATCCTACAAAAGGGCATCATAGAAACAGACAATTGGTGCCAGAGCCATGGCCTCAAGCTAAATGCCAAAAAGTGTATAATCATCCCCTTTGGCAAAAACAAAGTGCCCACAAATTACCACATAGGTGGTAATCCATTAAGTACGGAAGAAGTAATTAGGGACCTGGGGACCCAAGTTGATAGCAATCTCTCATTTGACAACCACATGGCCAAAGTGGTTAGAAAAACATTTTATATAGCCCACCTAATCATGAAGGGATTCACATCTAGAACAGGGGAGGTCATTGTGCCTCTTTACTCATCCCTCATCAGACCCATAATTGAGTACAATTCCCCTTTTGGGATGTACCTTACCAGACACCTGCAGCAACTGGAAAGACCCCAAAAGTACCTCACCAAAAGGATCAAAGGGCTCAAACAGATGGCATATTCTGCCCGGTTAAAGAAACTCCAGCTCTACTCAGTGGCATACCGCCTGCTCAGAGGCGATCTGTGCCTGACATATAAAGCCATGTCCAACCCGGAATTAATGGACATGCTGCACCTCAGAAAATCCAAATCCCATCGAGCTACACACTCGAGAGACTTGAACCTCAGCACTGAAATAAATAGGACATGCTGGAGGGACAGATTCATAACCCAGAGGCTCCCTTCACTCTGGAATAAAATCCCAATCCAGGTTAGGCAGAGTCCCTCATTGACTCTCTTCAAGAGGAATCTTGATGAGTGGATGGGAGATCGTAGGTTTACCCCGGGTATCACTTCTCTGTCACTGTTAGACAGAGGCACAGTATACTAACCTCAAAAGGGCATAGCAAAATTAATTTAAAATGGGTGGCGAAAGCCAAACACTCTGGCTAGGCTTATAAATGCCCTAGGGCAGATAGCCTAGTATGAACCTATGAACCTATGTCCTCTAGCAGTTGCAAACATCTGAACACTATGTATTTTCGGGTCTATATTATAACATCGAAGTCTTAAAACTTAGAATGTTATAATATCAAGACTATAACATCGAACACTCAGAATAGTGAATTTTTTCCCAGGGAAAAAAATCGCTGTTCTGACAAACATACACATAACACAAGCACACCAAAATAAATAATCCATACACATACACTTCACAAAACCCTACACTAAACCATACATACACTACTAGCTATTCACTTACCTTAACCCTAAGGTCCGTTACTACCGCACACTCACCTTACCCGCTCACTAACCCTAAAGTCCCTATCGCACACTCACCTTACCCGTTCCCTAACCCTAAGGTCCCTAACTATCACACACTCACCTTAACCCGATTTGTTCGCACACTTACCTTAACTCGGTCTTCACTCCACAGTGAAATAGCAGAATACTTTCCCTAGGAAAGTATTAGATATTTGTGTTTATCAGGATAACTTAATATATCTGACTTGCATAGCAAGCGTGCTTTTGACTTAACAAACTGAATGAGCTTCTTTTACTGCTTGCCGTGAATATTCACTGGACAATATCTGGATATTAGTTTGTAGTTTAAGATATAAGGGGTGTTTAGACTCCTCTGCTGAGTTTTCTGCTTTAGTTCACATGCATGGCAATCTGTTCTTTTTGTACTGGTATGCCATAGTTACCTTCTTTTCATTTACTTAATTGGTTTCATTGTCTCTACCTGACTGTATTAAACTCTGCATTATAATACAGTGTACAGAATAGTTCTAAATGTAAGCTTTATTTTATGTATTTGCTCAGGTACTGCCTATTAATCTCCCCTGGCCACTCTCTCCAAGCCGTGCTAATAAGAGGAAGGTATTACCCAAGCAGAACGCTCAGAAAAGATCTGGTCTACTAAAATAAATTAATGAACAAGGTTAATATCTACAAATAATGAAGTCTGATAGTTTTAATAAAGTATCCCCTCCACAGCTCACGTACTAGATTCTATACACAGCAGTAAGCCACCTAATCTAAAGCAATTATTTTTAAACTGACCCAAAAATTAGTGGAAAATTAGTGAAAAATTGGAGTTACCTCTAAACAACAAAAAGAAAGTGTTGATATTTTTATCCTTACTTGCTAAACTCCATAAAAAGTTAACAAAATTACCTACTTTATTACCTGACCTTGGTCAGTGTGGAAGAATTAACCCGCTCCGCTGCCCTCGCTCTGGCTCGAGGCTGCCGCGCTGCTCGCCCTGCCCCCATATCCCACCCTCACCAAGTACTCCTACTTTTATACTTATCTAACCACACCCCCACCCTTATCTCTAGCCATACAAATCACTCTGCCTTTCTTCCCATCCCCCCTCTCCCACCACTTATACCACTCCAACCATATATGCTTATCTTAAAGCCACTTACTATCACCTTAACATTATGAAGTCCTCCATACCCTTGATTATAAGGCCAGCCCTAAAACCTGTATCTCTTACCCTATCAGTTTTTATTACATTATACCTGCTAACTAAATATGAGGGCCAGTCATACTCAGGATTTCACTATCCTAAGTACCAAACTAGTACTCCCTCAACCCCACTCAACACTAATCACTCTACCCACTATCTAACCAATAAAACACTGTATACTAATTGCCACTACTCCTACAAACCAAACACAACCCACCCCAAATCTAAACATGCTGAAAAACTGTTACTCAAACTCATGAAACTACTAGAGTACCTAAGAAAAAATATTACTAAAGATGGGGACATCCACCCAAACCCAGGCCCCCCACCAATCGCAAACTCTAACAGCCCATCTCTTTTTCTTAGATCTCCTGGCTCCCTCCTAATTTGCCACCTAAATATAAGAAGCCTAAACAATAAGATACACAACCTACACGCTCTTTTAGCAACCTACCTCCCTGACATTATGTGCCTGACAGACACCTGGCTCAAACCAGTGACCAAAGATAATGAGATCATACCACCTGGCTATAATATATACAGGACCGACTGCCCCCCAAAAAAGGGGGGTGGTACTGCCGTGCTCTTTAAAAGCCCACTCAACGTTACTTTAAACCCCACTCAACCACCCCAGATCTCTAATGCAGAGTTAACTGCCCTAAAATTACAACTGAATAAGGAAAAAATTATAAACCTAATTGTGATCTACATCCCCCCTGGAAATAACTCCGACACACTTGAGAACATTCTAAACTGGCTAGCTAATAACTACCCCCAAGAAACCATAATTCTGGACGATGTCAATATTGACTGGAATCAATGTTCCTCAGAGTCAAACCCCACCCACATAAATCTCCATGGTTTCTCACAGACTATAACCACCCCCACCAGAATTGGGAACACCAAATAAAAAGAAAGTAGCCTAGACTGGATACTCATAAACAATCAACCCCATACGTACATGTCTGGGACCCTTCCAAATGATCTTAGTGATCACCTCATCACTTATGTAGGGAAAAGCAAAGCAGGAAGCTGCAAATTGCCCGTGTACAGGTCAGTCAGGAGCACCAAACATTTTGACCTCGCTAAATTCCAAATTGAGCTGCAGTCCTGTAACTGGTCAATTCTTAAGTACCTCCCCCTAGAAGAGGCAGTAACAAACTTTAACTCCACGTTTCTAAATATTCTCAATTCTCATGCCCCCAAACGATTAATCAAAACCAAAAATCAAATAGCACCCTGGCTAACAAAAGACTCTACATCCAAAATTAAATTTAGAAATAAAGCCTGGGATAAATGGCGTGCTACCAAGGCACCCCTAGACCGCATCAACTTCCAACAACTAAGAAATGAGACAAAAAAATCCATTTCACTTGACAAAAAAAACTATTACTATCAACTACAACATAAACACCGACACAATCCCCAAAAGCTTTGGGCGGGTCTAAATAATCTTCTCCATCCAGGCAAGTCCTCCACTCCTACTCCAGTAGATCTAAGTGATAAAAACCCAGAAGAAGTGGCCAATACCTTTAACACTTTCTTTATCAATGTTATCAAATCCTTAGGTGACCAACAATCTGCCACCTACTCCCCTACAACAGGTTCCATCCCGAAGACTACGCCCTCCTTCAACCTACTACCTGTTCCCACTTCCTTTATTCGATCCTTACTGAAGAAATTAAAGCCAACCACCTTCTCTGCAGACCTTCTTCCAGCTGAATATTTACAAAAAGCTGCAGATGTCATAGCCTACCCCATCTCAATCTTAATTAATCGTACCATAACAGAATCCACAATCCCCTCTATATGGAAAATCTCCTATGTAATCCCTCTCCACAAAGGTAGCACATCCACTGACCTGTCAAATTATAGGCCAATAGCCATATTGTCACCACTGGCCAAAATCATGGAAAAATGTATACACAAACAACTTGTACACTACCTAACCCAGAACAATCTTCTAACTAGTTCACAACATGGTTTCAGGCCCAAACATAGTACCACTACTGCCCTCCTCTCTTTCACAGACACTATAAACCATAACCGGAATGACAAAAAAATATCATCAGCACTCTTTTTGGACCTATCAAAGGCCTTTGATATGGTCAACCACCAACTACTTCATAACACTCTAAAAACTCTCTACCTAGACAACAAAACACTGGATTGGTTTCATGCCTATCTCTCTGATAGGCAACAAGCTGTACTCTGGCATAATAAGCTCTCCAGCCTCTTACCTAATTCCATAGGGGTCCCCCAAGGTTCCATACTGGGACCTCTTCTCTTTTCTATTTTTATTAACGATCTCTACAAAGTTATCCCTGAGACCTCTTGTATTCAATATGCAGACGACTCGACATTAACTTGCTCAGACAAATCGCCAGTTAATCTACTATCCAAAACCCAAGACTGTTTCACTATAGTAGAAGACTGGTTGTTAGGACGCCATTTGATCCTCAACCCAAAGAAAACCAAACTGCTACTCTTCCATCCTACCCATAAACCTACTCCTATACCCTTTTCTGTACAATCCAAAAATGGGACTACTATCTCCCCTGACTCCAATACCAAGCTACTAGGCATTACCATTGACAATAAACTTAGATTTGATTTGCACATCAACCAAACTATTAAAACTGTTAATAAGAAACAGGGGTCCCTATATAGAATAAAATCCTTTCTGACTCCCATGGCAAAAGTGGCCATTGTCTGCTCACATCTTCTCTCTACCCTCTTATATGCCTCCCCCATACTCACTAACCTTAACAAATCAGACCTAAATAAACTCTCATGTTGTTATAATCATATTGCTAGATTTGCTACTGGCATGCCCTATAAAACCCATCACTGTATTAACCTACATAATCTTGGTTGGATAGAGCTACCAAACCTACTCCAGCAGAACCAACTAACAGTAGCATTTAAAATTCTCAATCAACCTGACAACATTCCTGCACTGAGTAAGTTAATCACCCCCTACACAAATCTAAATAGTCTGCGCTCATCAAACAGGTTACTTGTACAAACGGTCAAATCCTTTAACTCAGGGGGTGACTCTCTGTTTGCCAATGCCGTTGGTAAAATATGGAACTCCCTTCCTCCTCGACTCACCAATGCCACCTCCCAAAACAAATTCAAGAAAAGTCTATTCTACCATTTTAAAACCCAGTGGCTCTGCCAATGCTCTAACCCAGACTAACCCCTCACTTCCTCAATCTCTATATCAATAATGGAGTACCTAAGGTATAAAAAGCTATGCTCATTCTCTGAGACTATCATTAATAAGGAGTTTTCTATATGTAATTGCATATACTCGTATGTCTTTGTTTCCTCTTTTGTATTAATTATCAAAAGAAATGATATGTAGTCTGTCTAATATGAATGTAACTTACTGTCAATGTGGAGCTTTTCTCCCTGGGCCTCCGCTGAAAATGGACATGCATCCAGTCGGACTATCCCGGTCAACAAATGTAAAATAAATAAATAAATAAATAAAATAAATAAAATATTCTGCAGCTTCGCTATTTTCAGTGTTCGGTGCATAGGGTTCGATATTATAACATTCAAAGTTTTAGGACTCCGATGTTATAATATAGACCCATATTTTCACAGAGAGATGTTAATTGTTGGTAGTTTCTGACACTGGAGGTTTAGCTTGGGAACTAAAGTCAGGTGACAAAAAGTGGTGTCATCCAACCTAACCCAGCAGTAATATTTGATATTAATTTAAGAACTCAGAGAGAGAGAGAGAGAGATAGAGAAAAACGGGGCATTTTGTATCTATCTTTTGATCTGAAAACAACATCCACTCATCACCAATTCTGCCTGTGTGTTGTTCTGTACATAAGTTTTTAGGGCATAGTAACTCTTTTAGACTCAGATAGGAATATAGTGAAGTATGGCTTAGATGCTGTCTTTATTTATTTGAAACTGTTCTGCAATGTTGTTTTAAATATTTCCTGTGATTTTGAATTCTGATGTAAATGATTACTTATTTAGTATTGTCTTGTTCTTTTATTAATTATTATTAAATATATTTATTTATTTATTCACATTTGTTAACCAGGTTAGTCCAACTGAGTTTGCAAACAAACCCATTTTCAGTGGAGACCTGATGGAAAAGCCCCAGCAAACATAAGTAAAAATAAAGTGACATACAAATATTAAATAACAATCGCAATACAAAATAATTGTAAAAAAATAAAAGGTTATTACCTATTTGCATTGCATTGATAGTAAGCAACCCATTTTCAGTGGAGACCCAAGGGTAAAAAGAACCAGCAAACATAAGCAAAGATAAACATACAGGACAAAAACTATTAAAAACACTGCAAATACAAAATTAATTATAAAGAGAAAAACAAAAGAAAAAAATTATGAACATTAAGTTGATTGTTTCTGAGCCATTTTTCAACAGAGAAAAAGGAAGTTTGTGTTAGTTTGTGAAGTTCAGAGATAGTATTGGAGATAGATAAGAGAGTAGAGTCATCTGCGTACTGTATTACAGATGAGAGACTGCAGGATGAATTAAGGGTTGCATTGATAGTAGTGGACTAAAATTTACTACATATGAGAGTAAAAACTAAAAGATAATCATTGTTCAAAAGAAGGACAATGTATAGACATTGACAGGAAGTGGGGGGATAAACAGTGTGGAGAATGGGTGGGGGATATATTAAGGCTATAGTGGTAGAGCTTAGGGCTTAGGAGATGAGTTTAAGCAGAAGTTACTAACAAAGAAAGAAAGTTAGGACATACAACAGTTTATACACTGGGAGGGACACAGACTATGTGTGGTCAATGCAGCAGCATAATTTCAAGTTTAGTAGGTGGGATTTAAAATCCTTTTTAAAACAGGGAAAGGAAAGGTTGGATGTAATATGGAGAGGGAGTTTGTTCCAATTTAGTGAGACATAATTTTTGTAAAGTAGTTTGCCAATATTCCTTTTGGGTTTATAAACTGAGAGAAGATGCTGATCAGAGAGGTTGTTGAGTATGGAAAAGGTAGTGTGGAGTAGTGATTGTAGGAAAAGGTGCGGAAATTCCAGCCACTGAAGTTTGTTTAGTGAGAGGTAGTGATGTGAAGACAGTGGTTGGTTTAGAATAAATCTGCCAATTCTGTTGTACATTTGTTCCAGTTTCTGCATTGAGGTAGTTTGGAGATTGGCAAGGATGGGGGAAGCGTATAGAAGACTGGGTAAGAGAAATGCATGCGCAAGAGTGTATTTAGTGGCACTAATGAGGAATTTTTTATTCCTATAAAGTAGTCCAAGATTTTGGTGCATTTTTGGATGGCCTGTTGTATGTGCAAGTCAAATTTTAGTTGGTCATTAATTATTACCCCAAGGAGTTTGGTGTGTGAGGCAGGGGAGATAGTGGTGCCATCTAGGGAAGAAAGATATAAGTTGGATTTAAGGTGAGAGAGTGTCTGAGGTAGGAAGAGAAGGAGTTGGGTTTTCTTAGGGTTAAGGATTAGTTGATTGTTTCTGAGCCATTTTTCAATAGAGAAAAAGGAAGTTTGTGTTAGTTTGTGAAGTTCAGAGATAGTATTGGAGATAGATAAGAGAGTAGAGTCATCTGCTTACTGTATTACAGATGAGAGACTGCAGGATGAATGTAGGTTGTTGGTAAAAATGTTGAAAAGGAGCGGTCCAAGTATAGACCCTTGGGGTACTCCTGTTTGAACAGCAAGGAAGGGTGAGAAAGACTGCTGCCATCTAACAGCTTGTTTTCTGCTAGTAAGGTAGGATTGGAACTAGCCAAGAGTAGAAGAAGAGAGGTTTAGGTCTGAGATTTTGTTAAGAGGGATGGGATGAGACATAGTGTTAAAGGTTTTAGAGAGATCAAGGAATAGACAGGAGATGAGGAGGTTGTTGTCCCTAGCTTTTGCAATGTTTTGAGTAAAGGATAGTAAGGCAGTTGAGGTACTGTGTTTAGAGCGGAAACCATGTTGCGAGGGAGTGAGGAGAATTTCGTGAATGAGATAGGACAGTAGTTGAGTATGTATATATTTTTCAAGGATCTTAGAGAGCAGTGAGAGAATAGCAATTGGTCTATAGTTAGAGGGTTCAACAGATTTGCCACCTTTGTGCATAGAAGTGGTATAGAAGGATTTCCATATTTCTGGTATGGTAGATTATTGAATGGAGTGGTTGATTAAGATAGATACAGGATATGCAATAGAGTCAGCAGCAATTTTCAGAAATTGAGGGGGGAGTTTATCAGTGGAGGGAGAGCATGGTTTTAGTTTAAGAAGTAGGGATTTGATGTATTTATTAGAAACAGGTCGCAAGGAAAAAGGCTGAGAGACAGAGGAGCATAGAGGTTTAGGGGTAGGTGAGGGTGACACAGAAGAGTTGGGATGAGCAGAGTTACCAGAGGGTAGGAGTTTAGAGATGATGTCTATGAAGTGTTTGTTGAGTAAGTCTGCAGTTTCAGAGGGAGAGTGATAGATGAAAGGGTTAGGGATGGTAGGAGAACCAGTGTGGAGCAGGGAGTTGATAGTAATCCAGAATTTTTTTGGGTCATTTGGGTGAGAGCTTTGAAATTTAGTGAAATATCGGTGTTTATCCAAAATAATACATTTTGTACATGATTACTGAGTTGCTTATAACCTTGGAGAAAGGTGGGAGTTTTAGTGGTTTGTCATTTTTTCCATAGAGCATCTCTTTCATGCATCAAAGCATGAGTAGCTTTGGAGAGCCAGGGTGCAAAATTAGATTCGGTTCTGATTTTGCGAGATGGGGCAATAGAGTTTGGGACATCAAGGAAAATGTGGTTGAATTCAGTAACAGCATCATTGACTTGGAGAGTGTTTAGGAAAGACCAGTTGATGATAGAGTTAAAGAGTATAGTTAAAGGTTTCAGGGGAAAAGTTAGTCAGGTTCCTACAATCTCTGTAGAGATGGGGCTTAGAGAGATGAGGAGAGTGCCTTAAGATAGAGATGGGAGAATGGTCACTAATACAGTTAGGGAAGGTAGAAGGGTTACAATAGTTGTTTGGAGAGTTGATCAAGATATAGTCAATTGTGGAACCAGTAGCGTTTTTACTGTAGAGGGTAGGGGTAGTGATCAGTTGTGAGAATCCATACAGGCTAATGAAATATTGGGGTGTGTGACCAATAAGGGAGTTCCAATCTATATTAACATCTCCAAGAATGATGGTTTCATAGGGGATGGAGTTGTTTATCCAGGAGAGTATATGTTCAAGGATAGGGATGTTTTTACCTGGGGCGATATAGATAGAAAAGTGATAAAGTGGAGAATACAGACCAAACAGCTTCAAGCAAAAAAACAAGCAAATCTCCACACCATCAGTATAATTTAATAGAACAACAAAGCTTTCAGATACAAAATATCCTTCTTCAGTGTCTTACATAAAACAGCCATTAAAACAGCATTTTTAGATCTCATTCAAGCATATCACATGACACAGCAACCTATCAAAAAGCAACAATTAAAGCAACAATTAAATCTTTAAAAACACTGTAACAGTAATACATACCTATCACTTTTTCTTCACTTTGTTGTTTTAATTTCAGTATTGGTTTCAAAGTGACTTGTTTATTAAGACCAGGATATTTATTAACCTGTAAGCAAATAATCCATTCATACTCTTTCATATCCACACTATTTATAAGGTCTCCACGTCTAATATTTGGGTGAATTATATATATAGCTCTAAAACTGAACTGATGTGAATCATCAGTTTCATTAACATGTTTGGCCAAGAATTAATTAGTACTCTTCTCCTAATTTCAGATCTGTGTTCTATGATCCTATCTTTTAATTTTCTAGTTGACTTTCCAACATAGAAAACCACGTATTTATTACAGGTGGCAAGATATATAATGGAGGGTGTATTACATGTTGCACTGCAGTGAAAAAACAACCTTTTACCATTCACAGGATGTATAAATTCAATGGACTGATTTATACTTGAACAGCAGGAGCAATTGTAGCAAGGAAAAGAGTAGGGTCAGAGAGACAAAAGTATCCAGCAGGAGGACCAAGGTCTTTAGCTGTGGGCAGTGAAGTTTGGATTACTCTTATCAGGTTTGTACTACCCATAAATTCACAGTGACCACTGATTTAGAAAATGGATCAGTGGATCAGCAAGGTATATAAAGGTAAACACCACCCAGTCCATCTCATTGCTCCATGTTTGGGCCCATGAATTGGCTATGGATTGCAGGTGACTGCATCTGATTTGCAGCTTTCCATGCTTCCTGTGTTATGCCCCCTCCTATATGTCTTGTGCTTTTCTAAGTTCCACACACTTTTTCTTTCCATTCCTGTAGGGAAGCAGTTATAAACATCCTTCTCCTTTTTATGACCAGAAAAGCCCTCATTCTAAACCTGTGTCTTTCTCCCCTTATCTTTTTCTTTCATACATTACAACATTTTTTCATATCCTTCTCTGAATGTTTCTACCCTTCTCTGCTTCATAGTTATTTTATTTATGTGCATGTGTTTATCATACCACTCCATGTTTGCAGACAGTATACATAGTTATCACTTTTATTTTTTCATCATATTTCTTGAGATAAAACCTCTCAACCACTCGTTAGTCCTTCATTGCATTGCTTAACCTTTATCTGAATGTTTTCAGAGGGTCATTATCTAATAGTGAACATCATACTCTAGGAAAAAGCCATTTAATAGAATGATGACATTATCACATCCTTCCATTTATGTTTTGTTGCACAAAGTATGCAGAGCAACATCCTGCTGTCACTTCCAGCTGTCATCTTACATGGTGTGATGACCTTTAGGTTAGCAGGAATAATTACTGTACATCAGGCTGTATTCATGTACTGCATTAATCATGAAATGTGACCCGACAGTCTGGCTATTTAACAGTATATTTCAATAATTATATCTTCTTCAAAGATATGATGATGATGATGATAACGATGACAATGACAATACATAATAGCTATAATAATAATGAAATATTTTCATTTTTGCCTTAAGAAGCATCCTGTGCATATAGCAGGAATTATGAGACCTCGAAAGCTGAGTATATGAACTTTTTTACTTTATTTTCATTTGATCGTCATATATTTAGTATTCATATATCTCTCCTGGCTGATGATTGATAGCCCCTGACTACTACTATATGTGTCTAGATTGTCAGACCAAGAAGCAACATCAGTGCTTACTCCTTGCAGCAGGCAGCTTTCTCAACACAGTGCATGTGAATGCAGCTTCCAGTTGTCTGAATTGGAAAACACGGAAACACTACATTCAGATGTTTGAATACTGAGACAGCAACTGTATCTCCTGATTTAGGCTGAGACTGCCTAAGATGTAATTATTACAAATCTGTATCTCAGTACTTTATCTTGCTGGACCATATTTTCACAGCTAATGTTTCTCCTCCTTGATGACCCCCTTCTTTCTTTTTATGTCTTGCATTTTCTTTGCTTTATTTGTTTACTTGATAAGCCTACTAGGAACAAACCTCTTTTCATGTGTGATCTGTTTAAATGATTAGCTGAGAGTCACATAATTGCCAAACAGAAGCTGAAGGATTCAAACTGTAGACTACAGAATGAAACTTGTTAGCAACTCACAGTCTTAATCCTCTACACTAAACTGCTGTATTTGCAATTTTAACTACTAGTCTGTCCATTCTGTTTTCTCAGGTCCTTGAGTTTACCGTGGTTTATTATTTTACTTTTAAATAGTGTAACACATATCATTTGAATGCACTGTGGTTTGCTACCATTACAGATCATATACAACATACCATGTAACACTATAAAATGTTCAGTTAAGCGTGAGAGTGAATGAGAGAAAAACAGGATAGAAAAGTCATATTCTGCAGAAAGACAGAGGCAGCTGCATATAAGAGATAAGTGTATTTATATTGGAGTTTAAAAGCAGAAACATCCTTTGACTAGAAATTATACCATTCTGTTTGTTATTGTTTAGAGATTATTTTAAATTGCATTTTCTGAGCACTGGTCACTATTTGCTACTACTGTCTTGGTCTAAAGCCATTACTGAAAATGGGAAAATAATTCTTCAACAGCTGAATTATTAGATATGTTAAGTGATTAAATCATATCACACACAACAGAAAATATTCTATTAAATTCTCCTAAACTGGTATGGGAGCCATCAGAGAAGATTATATGAATATGAATATGATGATAAAAATGAAGACAGTGGATTGTAAGACCAAGACCTAAAGACACAGTTTACATTGTATAAGGCAAATGAACTGGAAAGACAGGGAAAAACGTTTAGTGCCTGATTCAGAGACAAAACCACTGTATGAACAGAAAATAAGCATGCATCTGTGCAGTAAGAAAGCAGTTCTTGCATGGCCCATATGGAAAACAGTTGCACAACATAAATAAAAGCTCTGTTGCAGTGATACATATACTGCTCAAGCTGTCTAGTGAAAGAGTGACACTCTGTAGGCAGAGATATTCTCAAGCAGGATATGGGATATAGGCCACTGTGTTATGATCCCATCAGTAGCAAAGTGATAACAACATATAAGTAATCCACCACCTGAAAACATATCACACACACACACACACACACACACACACACACACACACACACACACACACACACACACACACACACACACACACAGACACATGCACGCGCACACACATGCACACACTCACACACGCACACACACACACACACACACACACACACACATATATATATATATATATATATATATATATATATATATATATATGGAAAGAACTTTGCAATGAGAAAACAGTAAAATAAAAACAAAAGCTGCATTACTGGACGCCTCTTTTATTAATATTTGAAATGTCAACAATTGTGAACACTTTCATCTTAGCTAGAAGGACTTCTTCAAGCCAGCTAACTCAGTGAAAAAAACGTATAGCACTATATATGCTGTATTAAAACATCAATGAAAAGATCTGTAATTTGTTGAAAAATAAAAGTGTGTGAAGGGATCTACACTCCAGTCCAGTTAAATACCACTTAGGCCAGGATTTCTAATCAATTACAACTAAGAAGGAGAGAGATAATGGAGGGGAGGTGGAGCGCCCTACTAGCAACCTGTGCGCATAAATTGTTAAAACAACTAGCTGAAAGATTGAATTTCAATTTGTATATACAATTTCAAAATATGAAGAAAGGTGGTGGCTATGTATACCAGCACCAGGGATTGTGGAGAAGCTGAGGAAGGGGATAATTGAACAAGAAGGAAGGTGACAGACAGTGCTTTGATTTATAGAGTCTTGGGGGAGGTCATCAGAATATTAATCTTGCATGTATTCAGATAAAAGGATAATGCCCCCTGGAAATATCAGTGTGCTAGGTAATAAAAATATAAATAACTGAAACACAAAGGAAGAGAAACAACAACAATAAAATGTGTATAAAACATTGAGCTTAAAAAGTGGGTGTCAGCAGGCATAACTAAATGATCACCAAATAAATGAGCTCTAAATTTATAAATGACAGATGATGGAAAATGAGAGAAAACACAATATAAAACTAAATGTAAAATCTGAAAGGTAATGGTGATGAGGTGTAGTATGATGTACATAAAATGAAGATTTGTTTATATTAAAATTGGCAAAAATGGTGACAATTTGAGTTTGAGAATGCAAAGAAGGAAGTTAACATATTTCGAGGTCTGATATGAAGCTGATGGCCAAAATAAATAAATAAATAAAATAAAATAACATAAATGACAACAAGAGTAGCAAAATGCTGCTCAAAAGGTGACAGAGACAAGTATTCCAGAAGTGTTTGAGTAAGGCTGATATGGCAGTCCATTAAGGGCTTTCCTCAACAAGTATAGAAAAAATATCGCCATTGCAACTATATAAATATATATATATATATATATATATATATATATATATATATATATATATATACCACCTGGAAATAACATCCCCATCCTCAAATCTATCCTATCCTGGATCTCAATGCACACCCCTATGAAACCATACTACTTGGAGACATTAATATTGACTGGCAAAAAAAATATCTACTGCCTCTCCTACCCAACATATTAACCTCCATGGGTTCCATCAACTTATCTCAACTCCTACTCACTACAATAGTACGAATACTAACTGCTCCACCCTAGACTGGACACTTACCTCCAATCCCTCCCTGTATCATAACCGCACTACCCTACCTCATTCCCTAAGTGACCACCTCCCTACTTAAGTTGAAATATACTCCCCACAATTGCCTAAGCTCCGCTGCTTTACTGAACTCATAATATCTCTTCCTTTAATGCTGAAACCTTTAATGATAGGCTCAATTCCAGTAACTGGACTCACCTTAAGTACCTTCCCCTCAATGATGCAGTGCTACAGTTTAATAGCACTTTCCTTGCCATCCTCAACTCTTTAGTCCTCGTAAGAAAAATGAGAGCCAAAACAACCTACTCCCCTTGGCTCTCTAAAGGCACCCTCACTCTCATGCAGGAAAGGGACGAGTATTGGAAACTATGGCTAAAAACAAAATCTACCCCCCTTTTCCAAAAATATAAAGAACTCCAAAACCTTTCAAAGATGCAAATCAGTAAGGATAAGAAAAAATACTATTATGATGCCCAATTCACCATTAAGTCAAACCCAAAATAGTTCTGGTACTCGATCAATAAAATTCTACACCCTAGTGAACCTACCACTCTCAATCCCTATCCTGACAGCACTCCCCAAGAAGCTGTCTCCTTACTTAATACCCACATCATTGAATCTATTAATTAACTAACCAAAAACAGCCTAAATCAAATCCTCTCTCACACCTCAGTCACTTCTAGTAACTCTATCCCTTTCTCTGTTAACCCTGTCTCCACTGCTTACATAAAATCCCTTCTACTCAAACTAAAACTCTGTTCTCCCTCTACTGACAACCTCCCTCCCCCTCTTTCTCAGACTTGCAACCCATTCTACTGCCTACCCTCTCTCTATCCTAGTTAACAGATTTATCTGAGAAGCCTCTGTCCCTGATATCTGGAAATCTTTCTATACCATCCCACTTCATAAAGGAGGTAACTCCACAGATGCATCGAACTATAGACCCATTACCATTCTCTGTCCACTCTCTAAAATCTTAGAAACATGTATACATAACCAGCTCCTTAAATACCTACTCAAGGAAAACCTTCTAACCCTTCTCAACATGGCTTCAGGCCTAATCATAGCACTGCCACTGCCCTCCTGTCTTTCACTACACTGTTGCTGAAGCCAGGGACAAAAATCTTCTTGTATCTTCTCTCTTTCTCGACCTCTCTAAAGCTTTTGATACTGTCTCATGCAAAGCTTATTAATAAACTAACTGATCTTAATCTCTCTCCATCTACTATGCAGTGGTTTTCAAGCTATCTCTCAAATAGACGCCAGTCTGCACGATGGCAATCCTCTTGCTCTCCCTTCCTACCTGTCCAAACTGGCATCATTCAGGTCTCAATTCTTGGACCTGTCCTCTTCAACATCTTCACTATCAAACTCTACTCATCATGCACCACCTCCTCCCTCATACAATACGCCAACAACTCTGTCATCTCTGTCTCTGATAACATCACCAACCTTCTATCCCTCACCCAAAATACTTTCTCATCGGTGGCAAAGTGGCTCACTGACCACCAACTCTACTACTTAAGCCCAAAAAGACTAAACTCCTACTATTCCTTCCTAAATCTCTCTCCCATCACAAATCCATCTTTACCGTCTCCTCTCAAGACAACACCGTTATCAAAGTTGAACCACACACCAAGCTTCTTGGTACTATAATTGACGACCAACTTAAATTTGACATCCATATATAACAATGCATTAAAAAAACAACAAGAAATTGGGTCTGCTCTATAGAAATAAGAAATTCCTAGCTCCCAACTCCAAACACACTCTTACACAAGCCTTTCTCCTTTCATGCCTTCTCTATGCCTCTCCTATCCTGACTTCAGTCATCCCTACTTACCAAACTTGAACAAACTATAATAACATAGCCAGATTTGCATGTGACCAACCATACATATGTCATCACTGCCATTCAAAGTACCAGCCTCTTCAAACTAAAGTCAAAAACTACTTCCTGAACTCAAAATCCTGCCCTTGCATTACTCCCTCTTAACTTCCATCTCCACTTTCACTCTTTGTAACTCACTTATTCTCACCTAAGCTACCTTGTAAATAACATCCTTGTTGAATCTGCTCTCTCACTGTGCAATTTATCTCTTTAAAAAAAAAAAGTTTGCAACCTTTACTTCCACTCTGTCCTACCATGATGTATACCCTAGGTACTTTTATTTTTCAACACTGAACATCAAAACTTATACTTCTTTGTAATTTTTGTCCTTTTTGTCCACGTACATAAATTCTGTATATTACTAGCTGTTCATGTGTGTTCATATTCTTAATATTGTATATTATTGTTTAAAACTTTTATTTTTTGATACAGGTATAAAATTTCATCATAGAATGTCATTATTTCTGTCAACTGGAGCTTTTCTCCTCGGGTCTCCACTGAAAAAGGGCCATACGACTCAGCAGTACCAACCCGGTTAACAAATGTCAAATAAATAAATAAATATCACTGTTACACAAAACACATAAAACCGCCAGTCCTCTCAAGCAGCAACAGCCAAAATATAAGACATCATTTATTATCAGAAAGATAACAATGTAAGAACACAGAGAACCGAAGAAACCAATCATGACTGAGTACTCCATGCAAATACCTCTGTATGTCTATCTGTGGGATGTGGTTGTCTGATACTAGAAAATAACCCAGTGATACTGAAGAGTTCAGGAAGGTATGAAATATAGAAATATACAAGGCAACCATAGACTATCAAATAGGTTTGAGGTCCAGGAAAGAACATAAGTGCTAAATAGGGTATTAAATAAAAGACAAATGAAACAAACTTCACATCTTGGCCAATAAGACTTGGCTGAGGGAAAAGAAGATGAAATTGAGAGTTCAGATAAATAATTCCTTAAAAAAGAACATTGGACCATGAAACCCAACCACAGATGTCCCCAGTCTTAACACAAAAAAAGGTAAGAGAGATATACAGTACTCCAGGAAGGAACATTGCTTACCTTTTCTGAGGAACAAAGTTTTACTTGGCACTTATTAAAGCCAGACAACCTCTGCAGACTACACTTATGAATTTGTAATCATCAGCTGTGCAAGTAGAACCATCACAGCGGGCGACCTGAACCTTTTTTTGGAAAAAGGGCTCATGTTTGTCCTCAGCTATAGAGCAGAAACAGTTTCCATCATCTGTGATCCTAAATCTTTTGACAGGTCATCTAATCCATGGGTAAAACCATAGTGTTTAATTTTGCCTACCCACTCCATAATGCATATGTTTAAGCAAATGTGTGAACAACAAATTAATATACTTCAGGTAAAACCCCTCAGAAAGAAAAATCTATAACCTCAGACTTCAGGAGTTTACAGCACTGAGAAAACTTAATTTTGACTCCAACATTAGTGTAACAAAGGTAGATAAAGTTAAAGTTTTATTGTTATTGACAGGACTTGGATCACTTTAAGTGATAATAAGTTTTATAAGTCAGTCTCAGTAGATGACTTCACAGTTGCATATAGCACGTTATAAAGCAGACTTGATGATTTTGTGAATGATTCATAGATTCATAGGGGTATAACAGGCTAATGACCACTATGGCCTTTATAAGCCTAGCTGCACATCCCAAATGTGTCTGTTTGTATCTTGGGCATTTATATTAGGAGGTGGGTATGTTAGTTTGGACATTACTACAGGTGTGCACCACTTAATGTGCTTCTGCACTGCATCCAACTCCATTTACTTCCAATACTCTGCTAAGCAATTGGCCATTATGCAGACAGACGTTAAGCGAAATGCAATACAAAGTATAAGGTGTTCGCTTAATATCCGCTCCACTTAATGGTCTATGGGATAAAACCTGTCTTGGACATTAAGTGGTGCATACCTGTATAGATTACATAGAGGAAGTATATTAGTTTTTTACTGCCTGACTCTGTCCATCAGAGACATGGGGGCCAGTCCCAGCTAATTTCCAATTTCCTATCCATTGGTCAAGGTTACACTTGAATGGAGTTAGGGAAGGACTGTGCTTCACATGAATGGGGAACCTATTTCAGAGAATGAGAATCCTCTGAGAAGCAGCTGGATCAAAAGATGCCTTGTATACCAGTCATAGATCACCACTCAGTCTGCAGCATACTTCTCAACTGTCCCTGATTTTGACTCAAATTTTAACTCTGTCCCTTCTAATCCCTCTTAAAACTAGTGACTTTTGGAGGAAAGGTGGTGAATTACACTTAATGAATAATGACAATAATTAAGAGTTATAAACTTCTTTTACTTCAGAAAATGTGCATTAATTCATATGCTCTGATTCTGTCAATGTTTCAAGTTAATAGCACTAATATTTTAAAAGTGTCCCTGATTGTCCCTGATTTTTGCTTGACTTGCCCCTGATTCTGTTGAAATTTGTCCCCAATTGGTTGAGAGGTCTGGTCTGCAGGAGACCAAGTATAGAGATACGGCTTTAAGGCAATCTGTATAGAACAATGTGTTTATGCCCTGGATTGTTTTGGAAAGGAGCCTTTGTGGGTATTCCAGTTGTTGCAGATATCTGGTCAGGTACATGCTGAAGTGGGGCATTATACTCAATGACGGGTCTGATGAAGGCCAAGTAAAATGACTTTCTTAGACCTGGATGCCATGCCATTACTTAAGAGTCAAGTGACATAAAATGGTTTTCTTACTCCTTTGGCCATGTGCTGGTCAAAGACTAGGTTATTATCAACATATGTTCCAAAATCTCTCACTACTAAGTCAACTCTTAGTGATGTTTTATCAATGACATAACTTCCTTGGGTGGCCAACTTCCCAAAAGGTACTAATGAGCACTTATTGACATTGAATTTTAAGCTATGAGTTTGGCACCAGTCGTTTGTCTGTATTAAACCTTCTCGCAAGATGTTAATGTCATGGGGAGAATCTGATTGCTCCTACTTTGCAGTCATCTATGATCTTGGTCAGCCCAAGGCCCTTGACATTGGCCTTAACTTTTGAGAAGTAGCTGGCTAGATTCTAATAAATACTGAGTCATTATATACTGTCTTACAAAATGAAGACCATCTACATTTTTCCCAACATAACAGCAAGTTTCAGCCAGGAAACTTCTTTACCTGGTTCTGGCTAACAGCTTCTTTATGTCTGAGAATGATTACTACAAGCAGAAAAGTGAGGTCGCACCCCAGGCAGCAGTGGCTCCTCGTTCTGCTAATGTGGCTCTCCAGGGCCCCAAGGCAGCAGTAGCTCCTAGTTCTGCTAATGTGGCTCTCCAGGGTAGGGAGTAAGATTTTGTTGAAAAGGCTCCTTGTTTGACATCTCATACACTAGTATTATCATTTCATGGATGATACCTTTTTTGATCTGAATGGTGAACTCAACTGTCCTTGTTGTTTTTTGACTACTGGAAATTCTACTTATTTCTTTAAATTTCACATTACATTTGTGTGATGACAGAGTTTTCTTCCTGAATCTGGTAGTACACAAAGTTTCAGAAGAGACTGTTGTACACACTAGTTTGTAGAAAATTCTACCTGGATTAATGATTACTTAGATGCAGCCAGTTGTACCTTGTCTACATGTATAGGAATGTAATTCAGCATCAAGCCCTAAGAACTACAAGTATGACCCTAGATTTGGACAGTCCTCACCATAGCACAAATCAGTTTATAAAGTTGTTTTGGCTGGGGGATATAGAGAAAAAAGAACTGATACCATACTCAAGCATATCTTACATAAAATGAACTCTAAACCTAGTTCATGTCACAGCATTCTGTTTTCTACAGTTAGATCTGACTCAGTAGATCAGGAAAAGTAATAGACAGAGAATTACTTGACCACATTCAACCATTTTAAATTATTGTATACATTCTTTTGAAAAAAGTACTATACTTAGGAGCCCTGAGACAAACAAGCAGCCTAGGTTTTTAGATAGCTAAGATGGGAGTCCTTGACTGTGTATCAATCAGGTGGTGCACCAATAAATATCTTGCCCTGGCAAGAAACTTAACCCAAAGCCAATTACCACTGAGAACATCTACCTGATTCCAACAATGAAAATGTTTGCAGTAAGATTTTTAACAGCTATTCTGCAATCACTGCAAATGATACCACAACACAAACAAACTCTGGTGGGGGTATCGGTATTAATCCAGACTCCTATTATCTCATTGCGAATTCAGATATATAATTACATTATTCTCCTGGACATCCTAGTATAAGTAAAGTCCAAATACCATATCATTGCCAAATACAGAACCCTCACTGTGTCTCCACCTGCCAATTACATTTATCCTGACTAACTAGAGTCCTTTACTACTGAACTGTATACTACCACCAAAAATATGTACATCAGTTACCAAGCTTTATTACTGTCAACACCCATGAGCAAATAGTTCCCGTCACCACTTCCTTGATCTAGCAATTACTTTCACAACACCTGCCTACTGCAGTCCCAGTGCTGCCTCACTCCATGATTAAGTCAGATGACAGTTGTCCATCACATTTCTCTAAAAATCCAACACAAGGTTTCATCCAACTCAACCATATATAGAGATTTCTCTAAAACTAACCTATCACTCACAGATGACATAAGAAAACTTAAAAGTGCTTCCCTTCCTGGTGATCATGTAACAAAAGCATCAACTTATACCACTGATTTTTATTTCCACCTGATCTCTTGAACTGAAGCTTCTGGCTCATAGCTGAAACGTATGACAGTGAAATTATGAACAAATTTCTACAGTGGAATACCTTCATCAACAAACTCCAAAATAAAATAAAGAAACTTTTATCACTAAGGAATAAACTCAAATCCCACATTTCAATATTGATCTCAAACAGGTCTGAAAAGAACTGAATTTTAAGATCAAAAGTTGCAAAGCCAAGTACAAGATGAATATTACCAGTTCTTCCAAAGATAATTATCAGGCTTCCGTTAACTGCAGCAGAAAACTCAGAAGGAAATTCAATTTTGCACAGAGGTGATCTCATATTATAGTGCCTGCTTCAACCCGGAGTACATTGGAAATGCACTTGTGATAAACTGGAAGGCCTTCTAACACCTAACTATATTTCCAGTCATTGTAACAGTAAATTATAACTTCTCCCTCGCTTTCCCCTTCCAGGTCTGAGTGGCACTCCATCTATTCCCCCCTTTATTACCTCTGATCTGATCCTAACCTCTCTCCCCAAAACAAACAACACTAACTCTGTGGTTTATGACAACACACCAGCCTGCCTCCTAGTTAGCACCAAGCATAGCCTCACTGACTGCCTTATAAATCTGTTCATTTTCTAAATCTCTACTGGATATATGCCAGAGGCTTGAAGAATGGCCACAATGGTGCACATCATTAAGAGATGTCCAACCACAGGCCCTGGGGACTATAGACTAATTAGTTTAATTGATATTACTTGCAAAGTCATGTAATGAATAAGTCAAGAGGTTTTTTTGGGCACTCTCATTCACTCATCAGTGATGTCTAGCCTGTACCACCTATTAGACCATTCATTCCTCTCTATACCCTTATTATCCATGGAGGGATCCATCTGAATGATGCAAATGGGCCTTCTTTCTACAGAAAGAGAGAGAAAGACAGACAATTACCCAAAGACTGCCGACCTCTTTCCCTCTAACCTGTCCAGCCAGGAGTCTGTCTCATACTGCAAACCTGCAGGTGGAGCCTCGTTGCAGTCTACTTCCTGTAAGAAAACCATTCTTCCTTTGAGAGAGGCAAGACACAGAGGGCAGGCATTTAAATATATGTATGTATGTATAAATATATATATGGTTCCCCTTTATAATCTCGAAATACAGAAATCTCAAATTTTAGTATCCTGAGACTTTAAAATAGCAAAAGTGCATAATCGTGAATTTGAATATCTCGAATTCACGGTTATGACTTTATGCTTCGTTACATCCGGTGTTTTCTGTGGATGGTGTACAGTGTCTTGTGTGGATTTAGCTGTGATTTAAGGTAAGTGAGTGTTTTGTAAGGGTTTTGGGTGGAAGTTTGAATGTATGTGAGTAGGCAAGTGAAAGTATGAGTGTGTAAGTGTTGGATGTGTTGGTGTTTGTATATGTATGATGTGTGTGTCTGTGTGCGAGGGACTGTGGAATATCTGGGTGTAAGTTTGCTGTCTTTTCCTGTTTGTGCGATCTTGGATTTAGTATATATAAGTAGGGGGGTATGGGGGTGCAGGGGGGCCTGCCCCTCTACTTATATGTAGTGTAGATGTGTTGATTTGTGTTGTGTTTGTGTATGTAGTGTGGGTAGGATTGTGTATGTGTTGTGTGGTATGTGGTGTGTATATGTTCATGATTTTGCATTTCATTGTTTTGGGATTTTGAACGTTCACCTTTATGGTTCTGAGATACTGAAGTTCTAGATTTCAGGATTTCGAGATTATAAAAGGGCACTATATATATATATATATATATATATATATATATATATATATATATATATATACATATATATCTGTCAGAGTTAGCCATTTTTGAAATACAGGGGCAGGAAATCCATAACTGGGTGGATCAAGCATGACATCACAGTTGATGTCATCTCATCCATGTCCATCCAGCAACCATCACAACAGTACCCTGCCAGCAGCTAGCTAAACATACCTCAGCCTCCACTGGCTAATGTCCCAGTGGCTAGCAGAAACCCCAGTCCCTCCCCTTGGATGGGTGAACTGACATAAGACACTTTTCCCACCTCTCCAACCTGCATTCTCCAGCTCCTGAGATGCTAATTGAGCTGAAATCGTCTAGGTCATAGACACTATCGTACTATGTCATATAACCAGAAGAGTGAACTGACGGAACGTCAATTTCTTTCCCAGGGAAAGAAATCAATGGGCTGTCATTGAAATTTGCTATTTCCTCCACTGTGGTGCGGTCTTGGAGTTGGTGTATTTAAATAGGGGGGTGTGTGGGGCCCCCAGTTCTGTCAGTGTTTAAAGTATTGAAAACATTTTTTTTTTCGCATGGAACACCGATTTCTTTCCCTGGGAAAGAAATCAATGTTCCTTCAATTCACTGTTTTGAGACGTTGAACATTTCAGTTTGATTAAATTGCATTTGGCGTTTTCAGCATTCGATATGCTGATATAGACCCCATGGACAACCCTCTACTACTGCCACCTTTGGAACACAATTTATGAGAGATGCAATTACATTAAGAACCTAGAGTCTATGCTTTCTCCCTCACAAGTCGGTATATCTGGCAATGAAAAGGTTGTCAACACAAACACTGCACTTCAAACATTACCCACACCTAAACAAAACACATCCACATATGCAGAGGTCCTCAACAAAAACATACCTAAACAAAAGAGACCTCTGAGGTAAAAACGCATGTGAACTCCACAGCCCCACTACAGTACACACCACATATAGTCCACACACCTGTGTCTTCCAGCCAGTAAGGCCTAAGCACAAACTCAACATATTCGTCATAGGAGACTCCATTGTGAGAAACACAGATATGCCCCTCACCAGGCTGGTTAAGGAGAAAGTCAAGGTTAGCTGTTTGTCAGGTGCCAGAATCCACCATATCACACATGCATTCAGGTTTCTCAATGGGTACTGTTATGACTCTGTAATAGTCCTTGTTGGTGTGAATGACTTGAGATGTACCTCTCTGGACTACATGAAGAGAAACATGATCAAACTCACTGACTATTTCTCTCAGGCAGGTATGTCCCTAGTCTTAAGCAGCATTCTACCATCACCCAGAATGATGCTTCAATACAAACAGAAAATGAATGACTTTAATGACTGGCTTAGTTTCTAGTGTCATTCCAATGAGATCCAGTACCCGACAGCCTGATAAGACATGATCAACGGACGATGATGCTTTGCCAGAGATGGTCTGCATCTGTCTCCCTTGGGCTTCAGGCTTCTGGCAAAGGCTCTTTCCTCCCCCATAGTGCCTTTTTTAGGCAATGCCATGAGGTCAAAACTACCAACATGAAAATTTCATCAAAACTCAAATTAAAGGTCATGCTGCTAAACGCAGGGAGTCTAAACATGAAATTGCACACATTGCAAGCATTCTTAACCCTAGAAGATGCTGACATTTGGGCAGTCACAGAAACCTGGTTCAAAGCTGTGGAGAGCACCCCAGCCATACCAGGTTGCTCATCCTATCATACATTCAGACCCCAAACCATGGGCAGCAAAGCAGAAGGAGGTGAAGTTTCAATATATATTAAAGACATACACACCTCCAAACAGTATGACACACAGGAGATACTCCAGATGCAGTTAACAATTGACAAGACCCCTATTCAGATCATAGCTAGCTACAAGCCCCAGCTTTGACTCAAGATGTCCACTCCACCTATCTGGATCTCTTCGAATTTATCAAGATTCAACCCTTTACCATGATCCTTGGTGACATTAACTATCCAACCATAGATTGGAAGAACTACTCATGCCAAAACACAAATGCCCAGAGACTCCTTGATTTCGTCAACGCAAATGCCTTGGAACAGCTGGTCAACACCCCCATAAGAGGTGATAATATCTTGGACTTTGTATTAACCAACACTAGTAGCCACTGCAGCATCCCTACAGTGTCATCCTCCCTGGTAAGATCCAACCACAAAGCGGTCACTTTCAAAGTCACCATCTCCCCCAACCACCCTAGCTAGGGTCAAACAAAAAAACTTCTCCAAAGCTGATTACAACCTCCTGAGGGAAGGTATAAACAGCTTTACAGCACCCTCCCCCTCTGTAAGAACTGGCAAAAATATCCAAACCTATACCAAAGTACTATACAAGCATGTATGTAGCTGCATGGAATTAGGAATACCTGACAGGACAAAATCCTCCTCCTCAAGGAAGAGTAAACCTGTCTGGTGAACATCTGCAATAAATAAACTCTATAATAAAAGGAAAAAAATGCTGTCCATGACTAAGAAGGAGAAGGTGCCTAAATGGAAACAATCTCTCCATAGCCTGAACAAGCAAATAAGAGCACTAGTGAAATCCTCCAAAGCAAACTTCGAGTCCAAACTGACCACATCTACTAAAGACAGTCATAAGGCTTTCTTCACATATGTACACAATCTCAAAGGAATCAGTCAGCTCTGCTCAGAACTGGTGATAAAGGACAGCGCATACACAAATGCTGTAGATATAGCCAATCTGTTGGCAGATAGGTTCAGCAAAAAATTCACCCCTCTGTCCCCCCCATCAGTAAATCAGGACATCCTCAGCACTTGCCCCCCCCCCTTATCTCTAAGGAGCAAGTCATCACTGCCCTCTCAAAGACAAAAAATACAGCCTCCATGGGACCCGCATCCTACATAAACTCAGGCAGGAACCTGCAGCATCATCAGGCACCCTATTCAGCCAAAGCCTGAGTACCGGCTTCATCCCAGCCGAGTGGAAGACAGACACTGTCATATTTTTGCACAAAGGTGGAGCATCCACAGATCCAGGAAATTATAGACCCATCAGCATAACTAGCCTGATCTGCATGGCCATGGATTGGATTATCATAGACCTCATTAACAAGGATATTGGCAACCTCCAAACTCTTGATCTCACACAGTTTAGTTTCATTAAGGGGAAGTCATGCATGTTAAACTTGGTCGACTTCTTTGAGACAGTCACCAAAACCATGGACAAGGGGAAGATGGTGCACACTGTTTACCTTGACCTGGCCAAAGCCTCCGATACTATTCCCCACTGAGGTATTATAGATAAACTCTCTCAACAAGGCATAAATCCATATGGTACCATATGGGTAGCAAACTGGGTCACTGATAGAACCCACCTAGCCAAAATAGGGAAAGTTAGGCGGTAGACCCATAACAAGAGGCATACCTCAGGGATCGGTCTTGGGGCCTCTGTTATTTGGGATATACTTTTCTGAGGTGCAGACCAAAACCAGTGGGCTATGGCTGATCAAGTTTGCAGATGACTGCAAGCTGGGCACTGTCATCAGTTCTCCTAGTGATGTGGACATCCTCCAAGAAGGTCTTACTCAAACAAATGACTGGTGCCAGAAATGTGGCCTCAAACTGAATACCAAAAAAATGCATCATCACCCCCTTTGGGGAGAGTGACATTTCCCACAAATTATCATATTAATAACAACGTCCTAAGCATGCAATCAGTCGTGAGGGACTTGGGCACCCAGGTTGATAGCAACCTGACTTTTGACTACCATATTGGCTCTCTTTTAAGGAAGGCATTCTACACGGCCCACCTCATTAGGAAGGTTATCTTATCCAGGAACAAGGAGGTCATAACATCCCTGTACTCTTTCTTTATAAGACCCATTACTGAATACAATGTCTCTTTCATCATGTACCTCACAAAGCACATGCAGCAGCTGGAGAGACCACAGAGTAGAAGTTCCTCACCAGGAGAATCCAGGGCCTCAAACATCCACCCTACATAGATAAGCTAAAAGCTCTGTCCCTCTACTCAGTCTCATACAGACTCCTTAGAGATGACCTCTGTCTGGCATGCAAAGCAATCTCAGACCCCGCCTTGATGGGACTGCTGCATATTTGCAAGTCAAGCTCCACTTGAGTAACCCACACATGTGACCTCAACCTGGTCTGTGACATCAATACAACTTGTTAGAGGGAGAAATTTGTGTTCCAGAGACTCCCCCTTCTGTGGAAAAGACTCCTTCTCCATGTCAAGCAGAGTACCTCATTAGCCGTTTTTAAGCGCAACCTGGATAACTGATTAGGGAACAGAAAATACACCCCTGGGATTCCACCTGTGCCCCTGCTGGACAGTGTCATCTGGTGCTGACTTGTCAGAACATGGGCTAAATTTTTGGCTAGGATTGTAAGGGCCTCAAGCCAATAGCCTAGTAACTTCCTATGATCCAGTGATCCTACTGTTATTAGACAACTAGTAACTATCATGGACAAAAAAACTCTCTTTTGACCACCGTTTTTCACATATTGTCAGGAAATCTTTTTAGCTAACTCAATAATCACCACTGATATGCTTTTCAATTCCAAAGAAACCAAAAACACAGTAGATAGTGCCAAAGAAGTTACTGTTCCTCAGGCTCCTACTAGAATATAATGTTCCCTTTGGTGTCCATCTTGAGAAACCACAAAAAATCCTTGCCAAGGAAATCACAAGTACGAGCTCCTTAAGTTAAACATGACATCTAAAAGCCTTGTCGCTATACACTGTCTCATACATGTTTTGATGTAGCAACCTATGCTTGGCCTACAAATCTATGAAAGATCCAGTTCTGCTCAAAGTTCTTTAGCTTAGAAAAAGATGTAATGGTGTAGTGAACCCAGGGTTGCCAGACGTCCCTATTTGGGCGGGACTGTCCCGAGATCAGCAGCCTGATCCCGAGTCCCGCCCTGCCGGTTTAAATCCCGGCCAGCCTTCGCTTTGTTTGTGGTTTTTTTTTTTTTTTTTGATTGTCCCGTATACCTGGCATATGGGCCAATCAAAAATTGCTAAACACGGAGCTTCTTGTGTTCCGCATTAAACACGAGAAGCTCCGTGTTTTTTATTGGCCCATATGCCGCATACGGGCCAATCAAAAATCGCTAAACACGGAGCTACTTGTGTTGAATGCGGAACTGCAATGCATTAAACACGAGAAGCTCCGTGTTTAGTGCAGTTCCAATGCAAATACGCAAGGCTTATAGTTTGGTTTGTTGTTTTTAAGTTCTAAATACCGCGTAACCTGTAGAATAATTTTAAAAGCAAATGTGCAGATAGAAAATATTCATTGTTATTCTGCTTGTGTTGGCTGGGATTCTGGGAATGAGAGCTGCTTCTAAGTTCAGTCACACAATTCCCTTGCATTTGGGATCAGAGTCTACATGGTACATCATCTGGATTAATTCAGTGGAGAGGGATTACGGATGTGGATAATGGCTGAAGATATGAAGAGTGGAAGATGGGAAAAATGTACCTACAGTTGGTACTGTTGGAGTATTAGTTGAAAATGATGAAATAAGAGAAGGGGCCAGATTCCAGAAGACTTGCCGTCAGTGTAAGTGACCCAAAACAAAAATTGTTTCACTTCCAGCCCCCACCTTAGTTTAGTTATTTGTTCCACTGTTATTGTAGCACTGTCTGACCCATTTAATGTGTGCTGAAAGGATGCAGGAAAAAGCAAATCTGAAGAGTTAAAGGACTGAATTTTGTTTCGTTAACTGTGATTTTTCTTCAGGGCATCTAAAACAGCTCAGTTCTTGAATGTGTAACTCTGTTCCACATTAAAGACCTTTTTTTTTTTTTTTGGTCTTCAGTTGGCGAAGACCTTTTTTTTTTTTTTTTTTGGTCTTCACTTGCCGTTGTCCCTACCTGGGGTGCTGGAAATCTGGCAACCCTGAGTGAACCACCAAGTTAGAAGTTAGAAGGCTTTCCAGTTTATCATAGAGAAAAAAAAATACCAGTAGTTAACAACTCCAGCACTAACTCATCATGCCTTCCTAGTGGACACATCCTAGCAAGACCAGCTGCAGAAATGGTGAGCATACTGCATATTTGCCTTATATAACATTACATTGTTAATGCTTTAATAACACAGAGAGTCAGAGCCTATGCACATGTGATGTTGCTTACTGCTACAAGAAAACAATAAACCTTTTACATATGCAGACTCAGGTAAAACCTACCTTCACACAGGCACACATACTGTTCTCATTCACTGTTCAAGTCTATGCTGATGTACTGCTAGTGCCCTGGCTGGAGTGTTGCGTGTGGGTTTAGTAAGAGACTTCACAGGCCTACTAGTACTCACAAAGATCATCATCATTGACAAAATGGCATCTGTTTGAGCAAACTATCAGCTCCTAATCTTTTTTTACTGTCAATGAATAGCTGTCTTGAAGCCTGATAATACTTTACTGTATCTTCTTACTTCCATCAGCCTATTTACGCCACCATGATCATCTCATATCCCTCTATACTTTCACCTTTATTTCTATTTTTGATACATTTTCCCTTTATTTTTATTTCTCTTTACTCCCATTTATTGCTATAATACATTGGGGCCAGTACTATACTACAGCTGTTATGTAGCATCCTTGAATCTCCAGCCAACTTAAAGTTCCTCAAATTAATTGTTAACCCCCCTCCCCCAGTATAGTTCCAGTCAGTCTACTGCCAGAGTAAGGCAGCCCAGTTTAAGACTTGAACATGATAAAAATGATAGTCAGTTAAGGGGAATGGTCTTTTGTTGAAATCTATATCCTCAGCCAGCAGCAGCAGAGATACAATATTCTTGATAGTATTCACTCAGATTCTTAATGTTGAATTAACTTCTGTTCCAGCTTTCTCCATTTCCCACTTTACTGAAAAAAAAAAACTTTACTGAAAAAAAATTCTAAGCTTGCTTCCCCCCTTTCCTGTGGCAGGTCTTGTCCAGACACGGATTTGCTGTGTCCAGGACTGTTTGTGATCTCCTGACCCCCCCCCCCCCACTTAACTAGGGTTAAAGTATTCCTGGCGCCATAAAGTCTGCTCTTCAAATTTTCCCTTGCAACTAGCCAGCTTTTTAGTTTTAGCACTCAAATCTGTTTCTTTGAGCTCAGCACTTGTTCAGAACTCGTAAGCACTAAATAAGCTACAAATTACTACAGCACTCAACTTTCCTCACTTGTCTAGACGGAAACAGTTTTTAGTACTTAATAAATAAGCAGCTATTCAGGCATGTCTAAAGGTCAGCTCCCAGTGTTTTCTCCTGTCTACCTGATGAATCTGGGCATCTTGGGAAAATGCAGCAATTGCCACATGTACACAGACAACCCTCTCCTCCTACCACCCAACACTACGACATGTGAGAGAAGCACTTATATAGCCAAACTGAAAGCAAAGCTCTCTTCACGGAAGACTGGACTAGAGAGTTAAGATGAGAAGGTAAACACTTGCATCGCACCACACTCATCACATAGTCCCTCAAAACCTACACCACCAAAACACACACACACACACAGAAGCACAAAACATATACCTACACCTACATTTGCGGAGGTTCTCAGTAAAAATCTGCCCAAACAACCGAGACCTCCAAAGCAGAAATACAAGCAACCTCCACCGCCCAACACAACCCAAATGACATATAGCCCACATACTCAATGTGACACTCAACTACAGCCCATAAGGCATAACGTACCCAACACTCTAGTCATAGGTGACTCTATAGTCAGGCACACTGATGTTCCACTCACCAGGCTAAACAAGGAGAAAGTTACTGTCAACTGCCTGTCAGGTGCCAGGATCCACCACATAGCGCATGCACTCAGGTCACTCCACAACAAGTACAAATATGACTCTGTCATTGTCCATGTTGGTGTGAATGACCTGAGATGTACCTCCCTGGACTACATGAAAAGAGACATGGAGTAGCTCTTCGATCTTGTATCCGAGGCAGGTATGACCCTAGCCCTGAGTAGCATCCTGTCATCACCCAGAATGATACCACAGTACAAGGACAAAATGATTGACTTCAACAATTGGCTAAGCTTCTGGTGTCATTCTAAGGGAATCCAGTATCTGTCTGCCTGGGGTGACATGATCGACAGACCACGCTGCTTTGCCAGAGATGGCCTGCACCTGTCGCCTTTGGGATCCCAGATACTGGCAAAGGCTCTTGCCACCCCTATAGTTCCTTTTTTAGGCAAGGTTCAAATGACAAATTCACCACCATAACAGGTACAAGCAAGCAAAATCTGAGGGTAATGCTACTCAATGTTAGAAGTCTAAACCTCAAAATGCACTTACTCGAGGCACTCCTTAAAATAGAGAATATCGACATCTGTGCAGTGACAGAGACCTGATTCAAAGCTCCAGAGAGCACCCCTGCATTACCAGACTATAATTCATACCATACCTTTTGGCCACCAAACAGACCGAAACACTAAAGGCGGAGGCGTGTCCATATTCATTAAGGATATCCACACCTCCAAGCTAGTTGCTCAGCATAATGCATCCGAGATTATCCAAGTTCAACTAAATCTGGGCAAAACCGCAATCCAGATTGTAGCTTGCTACAGACCCCCCACCATGCCCCAGGATTCCCACTCCTCTTTTCTTGATACACTGGAAAATATTAAGGTAAAACCCAACACCCTAACAATGGGTGATTTCAACTACCCCACCATTAACTGGGAAAACTACTCGTGTACCAAATCTTTTGCTCAACGTTATCTGGAAATCATCAATTCCAACACCTTGAATCAACTTATCCACACCCCCACCAGGGGCAGCAATATCCTAGACCTGGTCATCACCAACATGGGCAACCAGTGCTCAGCTCCTCGTTGGTCAGATCCGACCACAAACTAATCACCCTAGACATCCACATCCCGCTCCCTTACCCCATTAGGAAAACAAGTGTAAAACATTTCTCCAAAGTCAACTTCACGCTTCTTAAGACAGAAGTGGCAAACTTCATGACACCCATGCAGATGGACAATAGAGGTACGACTGCTGAATCCTACACACATGCACTTTATAAGCACTTACACGAGTGCATGGATCATGCTATCCCTAACAGAGCCAAGATGCTATCCTCCAAAAAAAAGGAAACCAATCTGGTGGTCTTCTGCCATAAGCAAACTCTACAACAGAAGAAAGAAACTGTTGCAAAAAAGAGTAAAATCCCACGATTGGAGGAACTCCCTGGTCAGCCTCAGTAAGAAGCTGAGATCCCTTATAAAATCCTACAAAGCTAGTTATGAAAACAAAATTGCCACTAATTCTAAAGACAACCACAAAGCATTCTATAGCTATGTCAAGAATCTCAATGGCAGCACTCAGATCTGCTCTGAGTTACAGCACAATGACACTAAATATACAGAACCAACTGATATTGCCAGCATCCTGGCAGATAGGTTCAGTACTAACTTTACCCCCCTCTCACCCTCTAAAGGGCCCATCTTTATACCGGAAGAATGCAAAGTTCCTGTAATCACGGCTGCACAGGCAAAAACCTCACTCTTCAAAGCCAAGCACAGAGCATCCATGGGACCTGACAACATCCCAGGCTGCCTTCTACACAAACTACAGAATGAACTGGCACCCCACCTAAGTACCATGTTCAATCATAGCCTTACCTCAGGCTTTGTGCCCATTGAATGGCGCACCGCGACAGTTATCCCACTCCACAAAGGGGAGGCCACAACAGACCCCGGGAACTACCACTCCATTAGCCTGACGAGTCTGGTCTGCAAGGCCATGGAACAAACCATCATGGAACTCATAAACAAAGACATTGGAGATCTCCATACTCTGGACCCCACACAGTTCGGGTTTGTAAAAGGCAGAGCATGTCTCCTAAACCTGATAGACTTCTTTAAAGCAGTCACCAAAGCCATAGATGAGGGTAAGGTGGTTCACACAGCCTATCTAGATCTTGCCAAGGCGTTCGACACCATCCCCCTCTCTGGAATTATAGATAAACTCACTAAACTAGGTTTAAATCCCTATGTCACAAGATGGGTTGCCAACTGGCTTACTGACAGAACCCACACTGTGAAAGTAGCAGACTCCAAATCAGACTTCAGACCAGTGACAAGTGGAGTACCACAGGGTTCAGTCCTGGGTCCTCTCCTATTTGGTATCTACTTCTCTGAAGTACAGGCTAACACAGAAGTTCTTTGGCTAACTAAATTTGCAGATGACTGAAAACTAGGAGCCATAATTGAAACTCCTAACTATGTGGACATCCTACAAAAGGGCCTCACAGAGACAAATGCCTGGTGTCAAAGCCATGGTCTCAATCTCAATACCAAAAAGTGCATTATCATCCCCTTTGGTAAAAACTTTGTACCCATGAACTACCACATAGGCGGGAGTACAACACCCCTTTTGGTATGTACCTCACAAGGCATCTACAACAACTGGAAAGGTCGCAAAAATACCTCATAAAGAGGATTACTGGCCTAAAACAGATACCTTATGCAGACCGACTCAAAAAAACTCCAGCTTTACTCCTTCGCATATCGCCTACTCAGAGGCAATCTCTGCCTAACATACAAAGCTATGTCAAACCCAGAGCTGTTGGACATGCTCCACTTAAAGAAATCTCAATCCCTCTGAGCTCTAGGGACCTAAACCTTGTCACCACAATAAACAGAACATGCTGGAGGGATAGAGTCCTGTCTCAGAGACTTCCCATACTCTGGAACAGACTACCTATCGATGTCAAACAGAGCTCCTCATTAGCACTCTTCAAGAAAAATCTTGATGATTGGGTGGGTAATAGGAAATTCACCCCGGGGATCACTTCTGTGGCTCTGCTTGACAGGGGCACAGGAAAATAATTTTCTTGGGTGGTGAAAGCCAGGGTACCTTTTTGGCTAGGCTTGTATAGGCCCTAGGGTCAATAGTCTAGTACCTACCTATGAACCTATGAACCTATGATAGGGTTTGGGCACTTTGGTCTTCAAGAATCTGATAATGGAGACTCCAGATGTCTCACTGGTTCTACTGCCTTCTGTGTGGTTGGCTAACATGGAAATGCTATACTCAGGCCTTCCTGTGAGTGTTTACCTTCAGTTTCTGCAAGGAGCTCACCAGCCCACTCACACAAGGTAAGAGAAATACAGAATGGAGTTAAACAACACCCGACCAGTTACTGCCTGGAAAGCAAAGTCACTGGGGAAAAAGGAAAACAAAGTATGATGCGTGAGAGAAGCAATTTATTAGTGTCCTTTCATGGAAACCCTAAATGGTTTCTTTACCTCAATAACAGTAATTTTGCAAAAACTATATTTCTACTATCAAATATAAGTTTTTTTTTTTTTTTTTTGGTGATGATGACATTTTGTGCAATTAAGCCTAGGTGAGTGATTGCATATTTAATTTGTTTTTAAAATACTATTTTGATTTAAATTCACTTTTCAGTTTATTACCAGTATAAAAACTCAAATGCATCATATTAAGAATTGAAATACCCACATAATTCAATATACATTTAATATATTCCAACATTACTATTTCTTAATGCGTATCCCTGGGGGGTGCATATGTGTAAACAACTAACTTCTGTGGATGTTTTTATTTGTTCAACAACTCATTGTCCATTTTTAAATTCAGAGACACTTGATACAGCTACAAATGTTCACCAGTGTTTCGATTACTAACTCAATATGTCTGTTTCCAATACTCTTAGAACATACATATCCTGCTAATTTCAAAACCTTCAGTTTGTATTTAACTCAATACATCTTCCTTTCTCTTATTCCAGATAAACATCCTACATGTTTTGTTACTTCATCTTGAATGATTCTCTCTTATTATCCAAACTCTTTTTTTCTTACTTTCCTTTTTTACTTATTTCTGCTCTGAGATGTATTGTATTACTCCACTATTCTGAGCTTCATTTTCATCTATATTTCTCTCCACATTTCCAATATTTAAAACTGTGCCTACCTTTTATATGCTTTCTCAGCACGTCTTCCATTTTTATATACTTTTTATCAATTGGGCGGCACAGTGGTGCAGCGGTTAACGTTGTCGCCTCACAGCAAGAGGTTCTCCAGTTCGATTATTGGCTGGGGTGCCTTCTGTGTGGAGTTTGCATGTTCTCCCTGTGTTCGCGTGGGTTTCCTCCGGGTACTCCGGTTTCCTCCCACATTCCAAAGACATGCATCTGGAGCATTTCTCCCCGGGCCTCCGCTGAAAACAGGCTCTGTGGAACTTAGTCGGACTTTCCCGGTCAACAAATGATAAATAAATAAAATAAATTTCTACCACCTCTGCTATGTCCAACTGACCGGAAGCTAATCAACCTTCCCCTTTTGATATAATACTGATAACATAGCAACAGTGCATCAAGGAATATTATAAAACTTCAAATACAGCAAAGTTATATAGTATTAAAAAACAGAGCCCAGGCTATCTGTCCTAATTTGAAGAATCTTGTTGGGCTGTACTGTTTGACTTTCTGACTTTTTTGCCATATAAGTTTTAGAAGTTACTCAGTTTTTTATGCTAAACAGATCTACACATTTTCAGCATATTCAGGACAGGAAGTATTATCTGTCTATATGTTTTGTCAATGGTCATTTATATCTGGACATTTTAAAAGGACTGTATAATCCGTGCTATTATACAATTTTCCATGTTCCTGGGAGACACAGTTTAAGGGACCTCTCTCTGCAACATCTGATTATGCTTTGGTAATCTCTGTTTTTTCTGTGCCATACTGGTTTTCATGATTTTGGTGGTTCATCCTCCAAGAACGTTGATATTTTTGTATTATACACATGTATGAGATTTATTCTGTACAGCTGACCATTTTCCTCGTGGACAACATTATACTTTTTTGGGTGATTTAACAGCTACTTCAGCTTCATACTGTTGACTTATAATGGCTTGATCTTTACTCCATAAATTTGGTAATAAACTATAACTTCATATGTTTAGTGCATAGTATTCAGGCCTTTCAAGGAACACTGACTCCTTAAAACAGATGCAAACATAGTTTTATCAAAGCAGCATTTTTGTTTCTGATTTTAACTTTTCATTTACTTTCTAATGATTTTTAGATATAAGTAATATTTTTGAATTAGGTAATTTAGTTTTTGAATTTATGTCTATTAATAACTGAGCTGGTAAGATTCCTAGATGTAGATTATTTCTGTTTTCTAATTTGACAGCACTCATTTGCTGCTAGTATTTTCCCCTAAGAAATTTTTTTTTTTTTTACTGTTTGAATAATTTGCTCCAAGTCTCTATTTGATTGTAGCTAGTGTTAAATGAATGTTATGGGTTCTTCTCCAGTAACATGCAGAAATGTAATCCACGCTATAATTTTTAAGGCTTTTTGATTATTTTGATTGCAGCGACAGATAAAATAGATGTTTAGACATAAAGCTTTAAGGTTTTTACTAAATTACCTCACAGTGACAGAATTCTTGGTGGCTGCAGTGGATTCACCCTTTTTCACTGATAATCATGTCTGCATATTTCCAAACCAGGAAACTTCTGGAAGCATTTTTTTTTTCACTTCTGCAGACATATTGTCCCAGTTCTGATACCATGTAATATCCAACTATTTGTCAGAATAACCTACATACAATACAAACACGAGAGTGATTTTCATGCCTCCTTGGGGTATTTATTCATTGTGAGCCTCTGGAAAGAATGTGTACCACATGACATTTAATTTCCTGTAACTTGGCACTAACATTCCAAAGTACACATTCTCTATATGCTACAGCTGGTTAACATCAGGTCTGTGATTCAGAACTAAGCCCATTGTATGACAGAGCAGCATAGGCACCTAGATCAGCACAAATTATAGATTCCTACTCTGCCTGAAAGGAAAGGAATTAGAAAGCAAACTAAATAATCTTGAGAACCAGAGCAGACGTAATAACCTACAAGGGTACTTGGCCTCCCACTAGTAAGAAGTAATAGAAAGTCAAAATCCTAGCAAATTCATACAGATGGAACTATCCACATTTCTTAAAACATTCTGAGCCAGACTGGAAAGAATATGAACACAAAATGATATTAAATCAAGAAGTTATTTACGTACCTTTTATTCTAAAGCTATTGCATTACATTACCAAATATTTAATGCATCAGAAAACATGTGAAGCAGCTGACTGAATTCATACTGGGGGCCATCTTGTCCACATTGTTTATGACTATAGTGTTCACTCAATGGTGAGGAAACTAAAAGAATCAGCAATAATATTTCAAATACATTTTCTAGTCATGCTGCTTTTCCATCATAAAGATGTTTGCTTATCGTTTGGCACAATGTATGAAACAGAATGAGGTAGATGACAACTTCCACAGGGGGTCTACAGTACTAGGTCTAACTATTCCAAAAACTACACAGGTTCTCATCAGTATGAGGGAAAGTAAAGAGTTAATGAAAAGGGGCCACTGAGCCGCAGCTAAGCCCTGTCACTGACAGCAGAAAAAATGGTAAAACCACCAAACTACTTCCACCTAGCTTGGCTCCTATCATCAAAAATGAGCCAGCAAAGATAAACTACTTGAATGACCTTTATAGCATCTAGACATACTTGATCGACTGGAAGAGGGGGGACTCTAGGAGTCCTGAGACTTTTTGTAACCTCAATATTCACACCCCTTAACGCCACTGTTCAGAAGCTCAAGCATCCAGAACACTTGATAAAAAAGGGCAGAAGTTTAGAAGACAGTGGTTGATGTGATGGGTTACAATCAATAGCAAACTTCCCCCAAACAGAACTTAAATCAAGTACTTCCTGTGATTTGTTAAGATGATTTAATAATCAGGCTTCTATAGTCATATTTCTAGGCCTGAGCAATAACTAGCATGTCTTTTTAGGCATTTATATTAGATGAATGCACATAAACTTAATTCAGAAATTGCTGTATTTATTTATTTACTTGCCTATTTGCTTATTTATTTATCATTATATAAAAAAGTTAGATGGCAATCCTGCTATCTGATGAAAGCAAAGGGTATAACTAAAAATACAGAATGGTGTCAATGATGAAAGGAAGCTCGTGAGTTAATAAGGTGATGTGGGCAAGAATAAAGGTATTTTACCCCTTTATAAGCTTCCAGATACACCGTAGGGCTTCCTTTATCTTATACTGGGACAAGTGTCTATATAGAAGAAATGGACAACATGGTTTTACAAAATTCTTAAGAGCTGATAAACTGTAGCTTTTAAATTACATTCTGTTAGCTGGATTTTACAGTGCGCAATATCTTTGATGGGTCACACGCCCTGGCACAAACTCTAAACTATATTACCACCACTGCTCATGATATATCTTTGCTGACAGTAGATTGCTTAGCATATATATCTATATCTATCTACATATATATATATATATATATATATATATATATATATATATATATATAGTATGTGTGTGTGTTTGTGTGTGTGTGTGTGAACTTTATTTGTAATTATTTTAAATCTGAGCCACAGGTATCTGAATATTCCAATCATACTATAAAACAAGGGTTAAATTGTTGTTATCACAGTATACATTTTAGCAGTTTATAATTTTCTCTTTATGCTATTTGCAGAAATATTTTCATTCTATATTTGTAGAATGTCAGCACAATCAAACAAAAATTTGCTTTTGCCACTGAAGTTGTGCATTTCAACTAAATTAGTATTTCTAGGGCTTGAAATGTCTTTTCCAATTCAATTTTTTGCAAGATCTCTTGACCACGACAGTTTCTACCTGGCTAAGGTTGAACAATAACCTGGGTAAGTCCTTGTATGTTTTAAATTTGTCTAGAGTTAACTATTCTGTGGTTCACATGCATATTACACTTCATTCACATCTATAATAGTGTCAATCTGTGGTTGACAGTACGTGCTGGGGTAAGTCATCATAGTGAAATCTTTACAAGCATAGCGTGGTCTTGATTAAACAACAAAGTGCTTGCAATTCTTTGTTCAAATGTGAGGTGCAGCAAGCCTTTTCCAAGAAAGTAAACTGAAAACAGTGGGAATATGTAGAGGCACCCATCCTGCTTTGGGAAAGGGGTTATCATAGTAATTAACTCATTCTCAGACAGACTAATGGCAGGCAAATGCCTATATTACAATAATAAGTGAATGTAGTCATTCTACAAAACTTGATAGAACTGCATCCCATCCTTAGGAAAAACACAGCAGTTTATGCCAGTGGTAGGTGGTGATGTCAGCATGCAAGATCATTCTCCACTCTGCTACGTAATGGTTTAAACAGTAGTTACATCTAGCATTTGTACCAAATCCCTCTGCAGCCAAAGTGAATGTAAATTGGACATTTCAGGGTTTATGGTAGGACAGCCCCAGAGGGGTTTGATCTGCTTTTCTCAAAACATCTTCAAGATTGCAAGGAAATCAAAAAGTATATTAAATTGTACTGGAATCAAAACACAGTACAGCACCAGCATCTCAAGTTCAGCTAATTAGGAGGTATTTATACATGGGCAAATTAGAAAAAGGACTGAACAATTTAAATGTAACACAACAGAAGTCCTTTGGCAGTTAACACAGGGCAAGAAATAGATCAACACCTTTACTTAGCTAATTAATTGAAATGCAGAAATAAAACTCTGCATATATCTCAGACTACCCAGGATGTAGTAATGGCTGAATCTCTGGAAGAACTGGCTTGCGGTAGGTGGGTAGGCAACTAAAACATCATACCTATCCTGTATTATTTCTATCCTAAACAATAAGAGCCAAAAAGAAACAAACCGATCAAGAAAACCAAATTCACTATCCTGTTGAGGCCAGCTGTGGCAGCAAGCAACACAAGGACTGATCATGCAGACTTGGTCTAAAAAGTAACATATAGCTTTGCAGGCAGGATTAAGCATGTATGTGGAATATGGCATATGTCACTGTGCCAGCACTACAGAACCTCCCTTGGTGTCATGTGATTCGAGCTGTCAGGGGGATGAGTTAGGAATTAAACCCCTCTAAACCTGCATGAACGCATGGATGATACCATCTTTGCTGACATGCTCTTATCCCTTCCATTTATCAAATAGCTACTAAAAAGTGAAGATTAGGAACAAATCAGAAAGAAAAATATGTAGAAAAAAATTCCCTTAGTTACCTAGAAAAGCACAAGTTTATTTGGTTAATGGAGTCTTGTTCCTGAAATTGTGAGCTTAAAGTAGGGAAGACCAAGATGTTATCTATAACTAAAGGGCATATCAGGAGCAGCTCATTTTAACCTTTGTCTTAATCCTTGAAGGCATATTAGTCACAGCTCTTTTTAACTCTTGTCTCACTATTAAAAAATGTATCAGGCACAGCTCATTTTAATAAATCCTAAATTAACTGTATAATGGCACACTGCTTTTATTGCAAGTACGGATTTCAGAATAGGATGTATCAAGTCTGTAAACTGAATTCTTTAACCAAATTCATCTACTTTAACTTTCTCCAAAGAAAGACTCATTTTAGAGAAATCACTTGAACCAAATGAAATAAAATCAGCCATTGCTAGTCTAACACCAAGTAAATCACCATGCTGAAAACAGCTTATGGCAGATTTATTTAGGACGTTCAAGAATTTACTCCCCCTCCTCTTCTTAAACTCTTTTAAGAAACTCTCAGTAAAAATTGTCATACTAATTCACTAGCCATAGTGGTACTGTTTCCAAAAAAGATATAGCTACTACAGCCTCTGCTGTCTTTACAAACCATCCAAGAAATATTACATTTCATAGGTTCATAGGTTCATAGGTAGGTACTAGGCTATAGGCCCTGGGGACTATACAAGCCCAGACAAAAAGGTATCCTGGCTTTTGCCACCCAAGAAAATTATTTTCCTCTGCTACTGTTGAGCAGAGCCACAGAGGTGATCCCCGGGGTGAATTTCCTATTTCCCATCCAATCATCAAGATTTTTCTTGAAGAGTGCTAATGAGAAGCTTTGTTTGATATAGATAGGTAGTTTATTCCAGATTATGGGAAGTCTCTGGGACAGGAATCTATCCCTCCAGCATGTCTATCCTTCCGGCATGCACTACCCAATCTTATTATTTTAATAATTTTAACAATCTGTATCTGCTTTAGCTAAAGTCTTTAAGCCTATATTTGTAATTCCAGTACTTAACTGTCTAGCATTTTGCTATTTAAGTGGTCACTACCTAACTGTCAGTATCAAACCCTAGTTTCATTCTTATGTACTGAGTACATGTCAGGCTAGTTCAGGATTAGTCTTTGCATTCAGGCAGTTCCAGGCCAGTCATCTCAGAGCTATGGGCTCTAATTGTTTTTCACTCTCTTCCACCTTATTGGGGTTGTGCTCTTAAACCCAGCACATCTATTGCTGCCTGCCCATTATTTTAATTTGACAACTTAATTCTCTCTCTCTCCCCATGTATTGACTGTTGACACATACATATTTTTTGCAAAGTCTCTTCTCAAACTATTCACCAGGCTAAAAGACCTTTGATAAAATTGCTCATTACTGAGTGTACTGATAACTGCTTGCACTGATTTTAGTATTTATTTAGTGAGCGTTTACTATAACTAGTTTACTGGTTTCTGATAGTGGCAGAAGAAGGTTTCCAGGTTAGTTTTTTTTTTTGCATTGAACTTTAAATACTCCATAACAAGTCCTCTCAAACATTTTCTTAAACCTTCCAAACTCCAAGCTATTATAGTCACCCCTGCCACCTGAGTCATTTGTACTGGAATCATGGACCACCATTTCCAAACAACTTCTCTAGCATATTGAGACAATGTAAGAATTGTTGCATAATGTCTGATGATCATCTAGTTCTCAAACAGTATAACACAATGTGTCAAAGATGTAGATATATAATGCACTTGGAGGCAAAAATCTTATGGACAGTAAACTCAAGACACCAAAATCGTCAGTAGTACACCACACATCATATCTCACTAAGGCCATGGCAATACACAAAATCTGTTATGTACTGAGGTTCTAAACATCAAAAACCTCCAAAACACAACACAACTATGAAGCACACTCAGCAAGATAAGCCTATTTCCTCACATAGTACAAGGAGACTCAGTCATGGATACTGAGCCTGTAAGGCAGGCATCAACCCAACAAAACATTCCTGTTATAGGTGACTCCATTGTAAGACATACAAATGTTCCTCTTACCAGGCTGAGCAAGGAGAGAATGATGGCTAGTTTCTTGTCTGGTGCCAGGATTTGTCAGATCGCACATGCACTCAAGTCCTTGAACAACAAGCACCAGTGTGACTGCCTCATAGTTCATGCCAATGTCAATGACCTGAGGTTTACCTCCCTGGACTATATGAAAAAGAGACATGATGGAGCCCTTAATCCAAGGCAAGGAGGTATGAACCTGCATTGAGCAGTATTCTGTCTTCTCCAGGCATGATACCATAATATGAGCAAAAAAATAATTGAATTTAATAATTGCCTTAGTTTTTGTTGTCATTTGAAGGTGGTCCAATATTTCACAGCCTGGGAAGATATACTTGACAGACCACACTTGTTTACCAGGGATGGCATGCATCTGTCCCCTCTGGGGTTTGGGTTATTGGCAAAGACATTGTCCTTCCCATAATGCCTTTTTAAGCAATGCCAGCCCGATAAACTTATCAACATGATGAAACAAGCAAAAGAAAATATGAATTTGTTACTGATCAGTGCTGGGAGTATGAACAAAAGACTTGATTCCCTACAAGCCATTCTCATCCTGAATGATGTTGACATCTGTGTAGTGACTGAGACATAGTTTAAAACAGTGGAGAGCACTTCAGCTACATGGGGCTACAATGCTGTCTACAAGTGTAGACCAGCTGCTTCATAGGAGGGGAAAAAAGTGACTGTATCTCAGTCTTCATCCAAAAGAGACTCACATCAAGGATGTTAAAGCAGTATCATACCCTAGAGCTTCTTCATATCCAAATAACCAGCAGAAAGGTCACCCACCATATATTAGCTAGCTATAAAATGCCCTCTGTGACCCAAGAAAGCCAGAATGTTTATCTACAAGAACTAAAATCACTCAGTATTTAATGCAATATCATTTTCCCAGGTGATCTAAACTATCCAGCTATAGACTGGGAACCTACACCACCACTAGTGCACAAGTACAGAGATTACTGGACTTTGTCAGTGCAACAACCTGGAACAATTAGCAAAAGTACCCACTAGAGAAAATAACATCTTGGATTGTGTTCTTACTAATATGGGGACACCTTGCACCATCCCTTGCATATCTTCATCACTTGTTAGGTTTAACTGTAAAGCTGTCTCCTTTAAAATTAAATTGAAACCAGAGATCCCTTCCACCCGAGGTACCTAATTTCTCTAACACAAACTACCTGATCCTAAGTGATACATTGGCAAGTCTCAAATCCCATACTTTTAGACCTCTTAACACAAGAAATCTGGACAATGCCAATAATGAAGGGAGGGACAAAGGCTCAGAAAATAGGGGCAGATTTTAAATATTGCTCTTATAGACTTAAAAAAATTTGCTAAAATAATAGATTTTGTGTTAGCATGCATTTTCTGAAGAAAATGAAGCCTGGAAGTAGTCAAAAGTCTGTCATTATCTAGTGACTTCAGTTCTCAGTGATTTGCCAGAAAACCACAAATTGTATGAGGAACAAACCAAAAATATGAGACAAAAATCTGGACATTCTGCAAAAAGCTGACACCTGACAGGTATGTAAAATCGTCACCAAACCCAGTTAACTCCACTGAATATGCAGAAACATATATATATATATATATATATATATATATATATATATATATGGGTCTATTACCTTAGATCAAAATTACACTATTTCGAAATATGATAGAAGTGTCCCACTAACGCGAAAGTGCACTTTCGCGAAAGTCACTAGAAGGAACGAAGGGTTAGGGCTTGGGTAATGGATAGTGGATAGCTAGTAGGGCTATCCACTATCCTTAATCCAAGCCCTAACCCTAAGGTCTGTGACTACCACACCACAGTGCAGGAAATTGTATTTCCTCCACTGAGCAGTAGTTACGGACCTATTTCCTGTACTGTGGTGCGGTAGTCATGGACCTTAGGGTTAGGGCTTGGGTTAAGGATAGTGGATAGCCCTACTAGCTATCCACTATCCTTAACCCAAGCCCTAACCCTAAGGTCTGTCACTACCGCACCACAGTGCAGGAAATGTCCCATTCAACTTAGTGACTTTCGCGAAAGTGCACTTTCGTTGAAGTGCACTTTTGCGTTAGTGGGACACTACTATCGTATTTCGAAATAGTGTAATTTCAATCTACAGTAGTAGACCCATATATATATATCTATATATCACCACGCTATGGAAGTATATAAACAGTTGTATAGATGCAGCTGTACCTGTAAGAACAAGCACAGGACAAACCCCAGAAACAAACCCACAAGGTGGAATCATGATATCAACAAGCTTTATAATAAAAGGAAGAGATTTTTTTACTAAAAGTATGAAGAGTAATTCTTAGAATGACAGAGCCCTCATCACTGAAATAAACATTAACTCAGGAGCTTAATAAAATCCTGCAAAGTCAAGTTTGAGGCTAAAATAACTACCCAAGGCAAAGACAATCACAAGACCTTTTTTTATTTATGTTTGTAATCTCAAAAGTGCAATGCAGCATTGTGCTGAGCTGGTTGTGAATAATGTTACCTACACTGAGGAGGAAGATACAGTGAACCTACTGACCGATAAATTTAGCTCTTAACATTACCCCTCTCTCCCTTTCATTTGTCCCTCGAGATATACCTGAAACTGGCTCACTTCCATCTATCACACAAGACCAAGTCCTAAAATCACCATTAAAAGCTAAAAATACTGCATTGATGGGTCCTGACAATATCCATCTTAAATAGCATGAAGCACAATTTAGTCACACCCCTAACAATGCTGTTCAGCCTCAGCCTCCATACAGGTTTTTTACCTAGCAAATGAAGAACAGCTACAGCCATTCCACTGCATAACGGAGAACCTTATATAGCCCCAGACAATTGCAGACCCGTAAGTCTGACCAGCCTCATATGCAAAGCTATGGAAAGACTTATCACAGAACTAATCAATAAGGACAAAGGGAACCTCCATCTCACCATGGATTTGTTAAGGCCAGGTCATGCTTACTCATCCTGGTGCATGTTTTTAGAACATCACTAAAGTACTGCATACCCCAACTTGGTCACAGCTTTTGACACAATTCCCCATTCAGGCATAGTAGAAAAATTAAACAAACTGGGAATAAATCCCTATGTCATCCACTGGATTGCCATCTCAACTGCCAACTGGCTCAAAAATAGGATGTAAGAAATAAAAATAGGGAGACTTATCTCCACAAACAGACCAGTCACCAGTGAACCCCCCCCCCCCATAGTTCTTTGCTGGGGCTTCACCTGTTTGGCATTTACTTCTCAGAAGTTAAAGCCTATATCAAAGGGCTCTGGCTGACCAAGTTTGCAGATGAATGCAAGCAAACAGTAGTCACTGAATCCCAAAATGACTTAGCCATCCTGCAGGAAGGTTTGTTTCAAATAAATAACTGGTTCCAAAATTATGGACTTAAACTAAACACAAAAAACTGCATTATTTTATCCTTTGGGAAGTAATCTACCTCAGGGAATTACCACATTGACAAAATGACACCAAGAGTTGATCCGGTTTTTCAGGAGTTGGGAACTTATGGAGAAAGTGACGTAACTTGCAACCACGTTGTGTCCATTGCCATGTCCTTCTATATTACACAGCGTATAAAGGGATTGCATCTAGATCTAGAAATGCCACGCACAACTTTACTCAGCTCTCATTAGGCCAGTTATTAAGTATAATGCCCCCTTTGGTACATATCTGTCTGGACACATGCAACAACTGGAAAACCCACAGAGATGCCCTACTAAAAGGATACAGGGTCTAAACAATATGTTTTACATGGACCATTTCAAAGCCTTGTCACTATACTTGGTATCCTACAGACTGTTAAGAGGTGACCTTTGTCTAGTCTAGAAGGCATCCTCCAACCCAGTACTGATAGATTTACTGCACATCAGCATGTCAGATGGCATCAGAAATAACCTTTCTAGGGATCTAAACCTCTTATGCAAAATCAACAGAATGGTTTGGAGGGATAGGTATAGCTTGCTGGGGATACCACCTCTCTGGAACAGACTCCCCATTCATGTAAAACAAAATGCTACTTGATCAATATTCAAGCACACTGTGGGTCTATGGATGGGAAACAGAAAATGTATCCCAGAACTGCCTGTTGTACTACTAATGGACAGAAGCAGCTCCTAAGTGCTTTATCCCACGCATTGGTACCTTCAAGTTATCTGTGATATGATCCCAGTTATTCTCATTCAGGGTAATATATAATTATTGATCATAGGATGGGTAAGGCCAATCTTACACCAAAGAGATTAGGTTAGTTCAAGTTCAAAAGGGAAATTGGCTAGGCTTAAAATCGCCCATAAAGGCAGCTAGCCTAGTACTTAGCTATGACCCTATTATATATTCAAGCAAGGGGAATCATCAGGAATAGGATAGTTATGCTGGAACTGAGTAAACAATCTTGAAATATATCCCAAATTGTCAAACTACACAAGACACAAAAAGCCATTATATTAGTTCACATTCATAAAATATTTAATTCTGTATGCTGGTAACTTGCTTTGGAGACTATCAGCAAATGTAATTTTTGGTCAGATTATATGAACTGGTGTGGGTTGCTGTACAGCACTGCAACAACTTTGGTCTGTGCAAACAGTCTTTTCATCCCATTGCAGCTACTCAAAGAAAAAAGACTTGATTCTTGTGGTAGCTAAGTTTCTCCAGAACAAATGACTCATATGGGTTTCCCAGTTAATAATCACAAAACTTTTTAGTTGCTTTAAATAAGGACTGTTGAAATGGCCCTTTAAACCTGAGAAGACAAATGCCGAGGCACTAGTTTGTAATAAAATAAAGATTTTCTGTCATCTAAAAAGTAGACAGACTGGTGCTTTGTAAACGTTTACATCTAGTGGACTCACCAATGACTGTACTCTGTATGTCTTATTCATGGAACATAACACTTTGCAGAAATCTTGTAATTTACTGTTAACCTACACTAATCCCAAATATTGTCACAAATTCTAGCATGTAAGTAAGTGACAATTCATTTGTCAAAAACACCTCCCCTCTAATCTCTCACACCAAAATACCTGGGTACATCTACCAGTCTAGCTATAGTATCCTATCTATATAACTATACACACATAAATATGTGTGTGTGTGTGTGTGTGTGTGTGTGTGTGTGTGTGTGTGTGTGTGTGTGTGTGTGTGTGTGTGTGTGTGTGAGTATGTGCGCGTGTGTGTGTGTGTGTGTGTGTGTGTGTGTGTGTGTGTGTGTGTGTGTGTGTATATATATATATATATATATATATGTAGATATATATATATATGTATATATATATATATATATATATATATATATATATATATATGTAGATATATATATATATATATATATATATATATATATATGTGTGTGTGTGTATAAACACTTTTATCTAAAAAAATATTTGCTACTGCCAGTTAGCTACCCCTTGAAGTCAGTTTGCAGCATAGGGTTGTAGTTAAATGCTCTGATTAGTCACAAGATTCTGGCACAAGTTGCTGACAAGTCAAGACAATGCAACCAGGAACTATAGCTTAGAAGTGCGATAAATGAATATGCATCAGTATCAGTATAAGATGTATAGCTATTAGACATAATGTGTTCTATATTCTGGAGTGAAATGTAGTACGGAGTCAGAAAGGAAATTTTCTAATTTTATCAGTTTGGGGTTTTTTTTGTATTGCGATCAGAAAACCAGATGTGTAACTCTAAAACTAGATTAAGCTTCACTCTTTTAAACCTGCACAATCTCCACTTGTGATTTATGCCTGCAGAAAATCTTATGTAGTTAAAGTGACTGCGTACTACATGCAATAAATACTAGATGCAATAACTGTTCATTTTAATGCTATTATGTCCATAGGATTACTGACTACCTATCCGCAAAGCATATAGTGATGTAGGTGCTATAAATCACCCAACACATGACAGCAGAAAAAATGTTTTATTTAGTAACTGAACTTTTAAATAAACCAAAATAATTTGCTTTTGTATTAAAATTTTAAATTGTATATATATTTTCTTTAATACAGAACTCGCTTACAAAACAGACATTTGAGGCCAAGTAACTTTACAGATATTTTAGGATCAACATAAACTAAGAGAATAAGAAAATGGGGTAGAAACAGACTAGAGTACAGAATTTTAAAATACAAAACTCCATATGCCTTTCTTGTCAAGACTCTCAGTTTTTGAACAAGTTCATTTTCTTTTTCTTTTGTTGAACGTGCTCCATGTAGGTTTCTCATGCTCTTCTAATTCCAAAATCTTTTACCGAAGTTTTAATGGAGCTCACTAACCTCCAGGCTTAGGTGGGTGAAACTATTCTGACCTCCATTGCAAAGGGGAGGGGGCTAGAGCTATCCAACCTATAATTTTATAGTTAGTCAAAGGGCTCACTCATCCTCCTCCTAAAGTCTTAGCTCTACAGAATCAAATTTTTATCAGTTAGGATGAAGATTTCTCAAGCAAAGCATCCACAGTTTCACAGATATATAAATATAAATCAATGGCCTTCAGGAAGGATAACCACGTATATCTACAAATATCAGCCACAAGCAAAGCATCCACAGTTTCACAGATATATGAATATAAATCAATGGCCTTCAGGAAGGATAATCACTTATATCTACAAATACCAGCCACATCATTCGCTTTCTGTGAAACGATCCAGACTTAGCAAACTTCCTCTCCAAGTCATCTTAAAGCTTGGAGTCTCAGCTGGACACAAACAGATGTTAGGGATACCTTTAGCCCATTGTCTCCTACTTTTGTACAACATGGTCCTATAACAAACCTCACACACTTTGGCTTATGCTTAGAAATGATGCCATACATGCTACCAATGCACCATTAAACCCCTCTTCCTCACAGACACCAAAGTGTGCAAATCGTGTACTTTGTTAATACCAGTTTGGATCTGGACTGCTACAGAAGTACACACACCCAAACACATACACACACACTCACCATTCTGCCCATCTAATAATAAAGCTGTTCTCTCACAAAAAAGTACTAATGAATATAATGTTTACTGCCCATTCTAAGAAATCAATTCTCCCTCCCATACTTATTGTGGCAAAGGAGTTTCTGGCATTTCTCAGAGAGGGAATGGATAACATACAGTCCATTGGGGTGGTGTTGGTCCTCAGAGCAGAGCTGTAGAGTGCTAAATGAGTATCTTTTGGAGATGCCCCAAGTGTGTGTGTGTGTGTGTGTGTGTGTGTGTGTGTGTGTGTGTGTGTGTGTGTGGTGCGTGTGTGTGTTTGTGTGCGTGCGTGCATGCGTGTGTGTGTGTGTGTGTGTGTGTGTGTGTGTGTGTGTGTGCGTGTGTGTGCGTGTGTGTGTGTGTGTGTGTGTGTGTGTGTGTGTGTGTGTGTGTGTGTATGTGTGTGTGCACATGAGCGTGTGTGCACTCATCTACATGAATACAGTCATAAATTTTAGGATGTGTATATTGGTACATGTAAAAGGCATGGGTACTGCCCTCTTCTCCAAACTAGCTGTGTCAATGGGTGTAACCTGCTTAGCAGTTTTGCAGACACAGTCTAGTACCACCTCATCCTTTGGTGCAGGATGTGTGGGATGACCACTGGGAGACTGTGTTCTGTATGTGTGAGATTACTGACTGACTCAAGCACTTACCTTCATATGGTAGGTTCTCCCAGGCTCACATGCCATGTGGCAAGCATGGTCCACATAGCCAGCCCACCTCTACCTCCATGGATTGTAGATATCATGGACATGGATGATGAAGGCCGAAGTCACACAGCTCCAGCACTTCCACAGTGAAATCAAGAATTAGAGGGTGCTTACTGGCAAGATAGGCTGTCCCCAAGGTCATGGCAGTCATGGCAATGGCATGTCTGGATAAGGATACTGATCTCTATGACATAGCACACCTAGGATGGCCACAGTGCTGCAGCTACACACACACACACACACAAACTCACACACACACACACACACACACACACACACACACACACACACACACACACACACACACACACACACACATATGCAAACACATGAGCATAAACATAAACACACACACACACACACGCACGCACGCACACACACACACACACACACACACACACACACACACACACACACACACACACACACACACACACACACACACACACACACACACCACAGCCCCTAGTGCCTCACAAACTCAGACAAGCAGTGACAGTAGCCCATTACAAATCCTTTTGGAGTAATCCCCTGCAGGATCAATTTATGTATACAATGCAGTCATAAATTTTCAGTTTCAACAGCATTCACAGATTTCCCTGTGGAAAACATTGCACATTGTGCTTCCTTCCCCCAGGGCATATGATGATAACTGTTCCTTGTCCTTTGTACTTTATTACTTGAGTTGCCTATGTCTGATGCATAGAGTGGCTAATCTGTTCATTGGTAAGCACAGTCTTGTATTGGGTTTATACATACCTCTCAACCTCTTAGTGCAAGAAATCAGGACTAAGCACAACAAAATGGGGGATGGAGGCCCAAAAATAGGAACATATTTTAAATTTTGCTCTTATAAACTTAGAAGGTTGCTAGAGTAACAGAGTTGGTTTTAACATATATTTTCTGTAGGATTTGAAGCCTGAAACTCAAATGGATGTCATTATTTAGGGAATTCAATCCTCAGATTATCCCAGTGATTTGCCAGAAAACCACAAATTTTATGAGGAACAGACCAAAAATATGAGTCAAAAATCTGACCATTCTGTGAAAATCTGGGCAGTTGAGAAATATGAGTTTATATTTATCACTTTAACTGCAGGGCATGCTTTACTATAGGCCAAAGCCGTGCACCAGCCTCTGCATCCCTGGCAGTACCACAGCATACTGTGCCTGCCTCTGTCTGTTCATCCCCAGCTACTCGTTCCTACACTGACTCCTTACCTGGCTCACCATCCACTATCTGTTGTGCTGTGTGGCGATCATCCTGAAACTGCCTCCTAATTATTATAATGCATAATACTGTATACATTGAAAATATTTTTTTCACATGTGCCAGGGTCATACTGCAGGACACTACCAAATACGTCAAGGCAGTGAAAGTGTGCCTTCAGTGGCCCAAGCACACTTTCCACAATATCCTGGGTTTGTGATAGAGCATAGTTGTATCTATGACCTGGTACACTCTGTGGATTGCAAGTGGGTGTCTTCAGACAGTGCCCCGGGGCATATCCAGCATCGTCAGTAAGATGCACCTGGGGGAAGTCAGCCTTCATAAATTGTTGATGTGCCATATGTAGGACCCAGGATAACCACCTAGGTGGCCTCCAGGCACAATTTTAGATTATTCCCTGTGTATTACAGACCATATATAAGCTAATGGAGTGATACCCTTCATGGTTCACATACTTTCTTCCCAGGTCATCAGACAGGCACTTTATTTCACTGTGGATGCAGTCTATGGCTCTCAGCAACTCAGAGAAATTGGCTATTTCATAAAAATCCCACATAGTGTTGTCTCTCTCTCTCGCTCTCTCTCTCTCTCTTTTATGGTATATAAAAAACACATATGCATTCTACATGTTATAGCATAGAATAACAAAACTGGCAGAGTATTCTCGAGGCAGATGCCTAAGATACTCCCATTATGTTTCCTGTTAGTCACTGAAAGGTTCCTGTAGCTAGTATATGTAAAACTAAACATACTTTTGTATCGACTGGGATGGGTAGTCCGTGACTCCCACAGATCTGCAGATAAGGCCAACACATGCCCAGCAGCTCCTCTATACTGTCCCTGTCCACAAAGTAGCAGTCTACAATGCTGGTGCTGTGAAGACAATGAAATGTTAAGCATGGCTGGATGACAAAGTACCTCCAAGGGTGACAACACACATCACAGTGGCTAGCAGTGGCAATAAACACATGGACTAATACTACAACCCCTATGATATTTCTATGATTCCTATGCATAAACTTGAAGATTTGCAGCAATCATTATCACTATTGTTTATGCACCACTTCACTCTCTATATATATGTTTTTGCATCACTCTGATATCTTGTTTTATCTCATTTCCATAGACAGATCACCTCATTTTAATACTGTTGCACACTACTAGCTACTTATACAGCATTAGCATATACTTAGAGCAGCTCTGCTGATCTGTCCTTGCTGCTCATGCTGAGTGCATCTTTGAATCACATTCACTATGCATGTCCACTCCTTCTGCACTATTGCCTATTGCAATATGGCAAATATAACTAAATTCCAGGCAGTGGAAGTCATATTCACTTCATAAAATTGAGCAAATTGCTGTTTAACGTAATGTATGCTTGGACTGGAACATGATATTAAAATAACATGCTGCATTTTCTGCAGGTGACTATTTGTATATCTCATACAATGCCAGTCTGTAATCACAGCAATAATCAGAATCAGAAATTTTTAGGAGTTATGGTTCAGTGACCTAGATTTGTTTTTTTCATTGTGATTCCCCTTGGCAATCCTATTTATTTATGTATTTATTTATTTATTATTGAATACTGACCATTTTCAACCACAACCTGGGCCAAGTGGCAATATATATATATATATATATATATATATATATATATATATATATATATATAAAAATGCAACAACAAGCAGCACTGAGACCACAGCCAGGGCAGGTTTGTTCCACTACCACTTCTCAACACAGAAGTTTGTTTGTTTGTTGCAACACCTACAGGAGTTTGTTTATGATGGTACTCCACATGCAAAAAAGCTCAGCAAGACACTTGGTTGAGCAGCCAAAATGTTTCAAATGGGAAGACAATACATTTGAAACATTTTGGCTGCTCAACCAAGTGTCTTGCTGAGCTTTTTTGCATGTGGAGTACAATCGTAAGCAAACACCTGTAGGTGTTGCAACAAACAAACAAACTTTTGTGTTGAGAAGTGGTAGTGGAACAAACCTGCCCTGACCGTGGTCTCAGTGCTCATAGGTTCATAGGTTCATAGGTTCATACTAGGCTATCTGCCCTAGGGCATTTATAAGCCTAGCCAGAGTGTGTGTGGCTTTCACCACCCCTTAGGATGAGAATACTATACCCATTAGTTTGCTGTGCCTCTGTCCAGCAGTGACACAGAGATGATTCCCGGGGTAAACCTACGATCTCCCATCCACTCGTCAAGATTTCTCTTGAACAGAGTCAGTGAGGGGCTCTGCCTCACATGGACTGGGATTCTGTTCCATAGTGTAGGGAGTCTCTGGGTGATGAATCTGTCCCTCCAGCATGTCCTATTTATATCCGTGTTGAGGTTTAAGTCTCTTGCTCTCGTGGCTCTGGTGGATTTGGATTTTTTGAGGTGGAGCATGTCCATTAATTCCGGGTTGGACATGGCCTTGTATGTCAGGCACAGATCCCCTCTGAGCAGATGGTATGCAACTGAATAGAGCTGGAGTTTCTTCAGTCGGACATCGTATGACATATGTTTGAGCCCCTTTATCCTTTTGGTGAGGAACTTTTGGGGTCTTTCCAACTGCTGCAGGTGTCGGGTAAGGTACATTCCGAATGGGGCATTGTACTCAATCATTGGTCTGATAAGTGAAGAGTACAGGGGTACAATGACCTCTCCTGATCTGGATGTGAATCCCTTCATGATCAGGTGGGCAATGTAGAAGGTCTTCCTAACCACTTTGGCAATGTGAGTGCCAAAAGAGAGGTTACTGTCAACTTGGGTCCCCAGGTCCCTGATAACTTCTTCCGTGTTTAATGGATTACCACCTATGTGGTAATTAGGGGTTACCTTGTTTTTCCCAAAGGATATGACTATACATTTTTTGGCATTTAGCTTAAGGCCATGGCTCTGGCACCAGTTATCCATTTCTATGAGACCTCTCTGGGGGATGTCTGTGTCTGATGGAGTGTCAATTATGGTGCCCAGTTTGCAGTCATCTGCAAATTTTGTCAGCCACAATCCCCCTATGTTTGCCTGCACTTCAAAAAAATAAATGCCGAACAAGAGGGGGCCCAGGACTGAGCCCTGTGGGACACCGCTCATGACCGGCTTAGAGTCTGACATGGCACCAGCAACTCTAACCCTGTGTGTTCTGTCCTTGAGCCAGTTTGCAACCCATCTTGTGACATATGGGTTTACATCTAAGCTGGTGAGCTTTTCTATGATGCCCGAGTGGGGTATTGTGTCGAACGCTTTTGCTAGGTCAAGGTAGGCTGTGTGAACTGCCTTACCCACATCAATGGCCTTAGTGACTGTTTTGAAAAAGTCGACCAAGTTCAAGAGGCAGGATCTGCCCTTGACAAAGCCAAATTGGGTAGGATCCAGTGTCTGTAGGTCCCCAATGTCTTTATTTATGAGTTCCATTATGATCCTCTCCATAGCTTTGCAGACAAGGCTCGTCAAGCTTATGGGGTGGTAATTTCCAGGGTCTGTAGAAGCACCACCTTTGTGGAGTGGGATCACAGTTGCCGTACACCATTCTTTGGGTACGTATCCTGTAGTAAGGCTAAGATTAAACAGCAGCCTTATGTGTGGGTTTAGTTCCTCATTGAGTTCATGTAGCACACAGCCGGTGACACCGTCCGGTCCCATTGATGCTGTGTTTTTTGCTTTAGAGAGAGCAGCTCTCACCTGGGCATCTGAGATGTTTGGGAGGCTAGACTCTGGTGGGATAGATATTTCTCCTTTTGGGGGAGGGAGGGAGAAATTTGCACTGAACCTGTCTGCCAGTATGTTGGCAATGTCTGTGGGTTCAGTGATTTTTTATCATTTTGGACTAATTCTGAGCATATCTGGGAGTTTCCACCCAGGTTTCTAACATAGCTAAAGAAGGCCTTATGATTGTCTTTTGTGTCATTAGCGATTTTTCTCTCAAAGTTGGCCTTGGATGATTTTATGAGTGATCGTAGTTTTTTGCTAGTATTGATCAGAGATGCCTTCCCTTTTAGGGATTTTGCTCTGTCATGTAGTAGCTTTCTCCTCTTGTTGTAGAGTTTGTTTATGGCTGGGGTCCACCAGACTGGGCGCCTGCCTTTGGTGGAAAGGGTCTTGATTTTATTTGGGATTGCTTGATCCATACATTCCTGGAGGTGCTCGTAGAAGGCATTTGTAAGGGTTTCAACAGCGTGGGTTGTGGTTTCCACTGGCTCGGGGGCCTTGAAGGATACCACTCCAGTCTTAAGAAGTGTGAAGTTTGCTTTTGAGAAGTTCTTTACTGTGGTCTTTTTTGCTGGGGGTGGGGGCGGGATGTGGATCTCCAATGAGATTAATTTATGGTCTGATCTCAACAATGAGGGATATACTTCCGGTGTGGAGCATTTTGTCCCCATGTTTATGATGATCAGGTCTAGTATATTTTCTCCTCTTGTGGGAATGGTGACTAGTTGTTCCATAGCATTTGAGTTTATGAACTCCAGGAACCTTTGGGCTAGGGTGTTGGGGCTTGAGTAATGTTCCCAGTCTATGTTTGGGTAGTTGAAGTCACCCAATATGATGGTGTTTGGAGAGACATTCATACTCTCCAGTGTCTTCAGGAAGGCTGTGTGGGTTTCCTGAGTTTGAGAAGGTGGTCTGTAGCATGCTACAAACTGTAGGGCAGTTTTACCTATGGTTATTTGCACCTGGATGGTCTCCGATGCTTCGTGCATTGCCACTAACCTGGAGGTGTGGGTATCCTTTATGAATATGGATACTCTCCCTCCTTTTGTGGTTCGGTCCGGATTTTGGGGCCGGAACGCATGATATGAGGTATAACCTGATAGTGCTGGGGTGCTCTCAGGAGCCTTGAACCAGGTTTCAGTCACAGCACAGACATCGATGTTCTCCATACTGAGGAGGGCTTCGAGGGCGTGCATCTTGAGGTTTAGACTTCTGGCATTGAGCAGTATTACCCTTAGTTTTCTCCATTTTTGTTTTCTAGGGCGGTAGGTTTATCATTTGAGCCTTGCCTAAAAAAGGCACTATGGGGGTGGCAAGAGCCTTTGCCAATATCCGGAAGCCCAGGGGTGACAGGTGCAAGCCGTCCCTTGCAAAGCAGCGTGGCTTGTCAAGCATGTCATCCCAGGCAGACAGACATTGGATCCCCTTAGAATGACACCAGTAATTAAGCCAATTATTAAAGCTGATCATTTTGTCTCTGTATTGTGGCATCATTCTTGGTGAGGGTAGGATACTGCTCAGGGTCAGGGTCATACCGGCCTGGGCTACATAATCGGAGAGCTCCTCTATGTCTCTTTTCATGTAGTCCAGGGAATGGGAGGTGCATCTCAGGTCGTTCACACCGGCATGGACAATGACTGAGTCATACTTGTACTTGCTGTGGAGTGACCTGAGTGCTTGTGTTATGTGGTGGATTCTAGCGCCTGACAGGCAGCTTACTGTGATCTTTTCCTTGTTCAGTCTGGTGAGTGGGACGTCAGTGTGTCTGACTATGGAGTCACCTATAACAAGTGTGTCTGGCATTGTGTTTGGCCTTAAGGGCTGTGACTGTTTAGCACACTGACCTTGAGAACTATGTGTTGCATGTCTTATGTCTTGAGGTGGCAGTTGCTTGGGTGTCTGTTTTGGAGGCCTCTGTAGTTTTGGTAGAGTTTTGATCAGTGCCTCCGAGTATGTCTTTGTGTGTTTATGTGTTTGTTTTGCAGTTGTGATAGTTCTATGTGAAACTGGGTTTGTGGTGTGCGTGGTTTCCTTCTCCTCCTGTCTGGTCTTGCCAGTCCTGAGTTGAGAGAGCTCAGCCTCCAGTTTGGCTATATAGTTGCATCTCTCACATGTATTTGTGTTTTGTGGGAGAAGGAGTGGGTTGTCTGTGTACATGAGGCAATTGTAACATTGCCTCAAGATGCCTAGATTCACCAGCTGAACAGGAGAGGACGCTAGCAACTGACCCTTCGACATGCTAGAAAAAGTGAAAAAGTTTGCTGTGTAACTGAGTCAGAAGGGACCTAAGGGACCTATAGGGAAATGGGTACTCAAGGGGATTCTAGGCTAATGTAGTACTTTGTTTAGTATATAAGTACTTTACCTATATAAAAATGCTTTAGGAGCAAGTGCTGAGCTTTTGAGATAGAGAATAGACTGTTTAGATTGCAAGTAGAGAGCTTCTAAGGGAAAAATTGAAGAGCAGACTTTACGGAGCCAGAAATAGGTTAACCTTGTTTAACCAGCACTGCCCGATGGTGCTCTATGGGCAACTCCGCGCTAAATCATGCAAAAGCGCGCTAAAGCGGGCTTTATAGCAGGGGGTTGAAAAGAGCTAGGAATTGACCCAAAATGGCCAATAGACTACAAGTTTCTGGCTGGAACCACTGCTCTAGGGACAAATAGGCTGCTCAGTGCTCCCCACTCCCACTGGTGAACAAAGAAGCTTCCCTTTATCCAAATAAGGATATGGAATAGCACAGGAACCAAGCCAAAGCCCAGAGATCAGCAAACTCTGAAGACTGGACTATTCTAGTTCAGTAAGGCGGGAAAAGAAGATTTTTTTTTTTTTTTTTTTTTCAGAAAACAGAGGAAAAACAGACAGTAAATGCTATAAATGCTCTTAAACGGCTAGCGCACTTGAGTGTGTTAGCCTACAGGTAAAATTAAGCAACAAATAACTTTTTTAAAAGTGCAAAACAGTTAATCAACACAAAACAGTTTAAACAGAATGCAGAGCTGTATAAACAGGCGAAAATGCAGTCGCTAAGCAGTAAATAATCAAAAAGCCAGAAAAAAATACTTAAATCAGGAAAAAGTCACTCTTTTGTTCTCTGCTGCTTGTAGAACTCTGCAGGACGCCACGAGGAGCTGTGCTGAGTTGAATACAAGTGAAAAAGCTCGCTAAAGCGGGCTTTATTACAGGGGGCTGAAAAGAGCTAGGAATTGACCCAAAATGGCCAATAGACTACAAGTTTCTGGCTGGAACCACTCCTCTAGGGACAAATAGGCCGCTCAGTGCTCCCCACTCCCACTGGTGAACATAGACGCTTCCTTTTATCCAAATAAGGATATGGAATAGCACAGGAACCAAGACAAAGCCCAGAGATCAGCAAACTCTGAAGGCTGGACTATTCTAGTTCAGTAAGGCGGGAAAACAAGATTTTTTTTTTTTTTTTTTGTTTTTTTCTTTTTTGCAGAAAACAGAGGAAAAACAGACAGTAAATGCTATAAATGCTTTTAAACGGCTAGCGCACTTGAGTGTGTTAGCCTACAGGTAAAATTAAGCAACAAATAACTTTTTAAAAGTGCAAAACAGTTAATCAACACAAAAACAGTTTAAATAGAATGCAGAGCTGTATAAACAGGCGAAAATGCAGTCGCTAAGCAGTAAATAATCAAAAAGCCAGAAAAAATACTTAAATCAGGAAAAAGTCAATCTTTTGCTCTCTGCTGCTTGTAGAACTCTGCAGGACACCACGAGGAGCAGTGCTGAGTTGAATACAAGCGAAAAAGCTCTCTAAAGCGGGCTTTATTACAGGGGGCTGAAAAGAGCTAGGAATTGACCCAAAATGGCCAATAGACTACAAGTTTCTGGCTGGAACCACTCCTCTAGGGACAAATAGGCTGCTCAGTGCTCCCCACTCCCACTGGTGAACAAAGGCGCTTCCTTTTATCCAAATAAGGATATGGAATAGCACAGGAACCAAGACAAAGCCCAGAGATCAGCAAACTCTGAAGACTGGACTATTCTAGTTCAGTAAGGCGGGAAAACAAGATTTTTTTTTTTTGTTGTTTTTTTCTTTTTTGCAGAAAACAGAGGAAAAACAGACAGTAAATGCTATAAATGCTTTTAAGCAGCTAGCGCACTTGAGTGTGTTAGCCTACAGGTAAAATTAAGCAACAAATAACTTTTTAAAAGTGCAAAACAGTTAATCAACACAAAAACAGTTTAAATAGAATGCAGAGCTGTATAAACAGGCTAAAATACAGTCGCTAAGCAGTAAATAATCAAAAAGCCAGAAACAAATACTTAAATCAGTTATAGCAAATACAGTTATAACAAATGCTCTGAAATATACTGTATATTTCCAAAATGTTTGAGAAGGACAGTCAGAAAACAAGTAGGTTCAGGCGAAAGAGAAAAAAAAACGTTTTGTTTTACTTTTTGAAAGGGAAAAAGGAGGAACAGAAGGCCTTATCAAATGTTCACTCTGTATTAAGCAGAATGAGCTAATGACACTAGACTGGGAGGTGTGTCACAGTAGGGGAGGGCAACTGCAAAGCCACCAAGTATAAGAGCAAGACACCAACAGGGAGGGAGGGTGGGACAAAATAGCCTACAGACAGCAAGCACTAGAGAGACAAATGAAAGTTTTTAAACAGATAAGGATTTGTAAAGATACTGAATAGATAAAGTGCTTTATATATATTAAATTGTAAAAACAGTAATCTGTAAAAATAATCAAAAAAAATCAAGATACTTATATTTTGTAGCTCAGTTGCAGTCAACAACTTCTCCAGTCTGCACTGTGTGCAAAGACAGAAACCCTACCAAAGTTAGGGCTTAAAAACCAGAACAACTTTTTTTTTTACAAGAACACAAAAGAACCAGCCCCCACTAGCCAAGAGATAATTACACAGAGGAAATGTTTCAGTTTACACAATAGCCTACAGACAGCAAGCACTAGAGAGACAAATGAAAGTTTTTAAACAGATAAGGATTTGTGAAGATACTGAATAGACAAAGTGCTTTATATATATTAAATTGTAAAAACAGTAATCTGTAAAAATAATCAAAAAAAATCAAGATACTTATATTTTGTAGCTCAGTTGCGGTCAACAACTTCTCCAGTCTGCACTGTGTGCAAAGACAAAGTTAGGGCTTAAAAACCAGAACAACTTCTTTTTTTTTTACAAGAACACAAAAGAACCAGCCCCCACTAGCCAAGAGATAATTACACAGAGGAAATGTTTCAGTTTAGACAATAGCCTACAGACAGCAAGCACTAGAGAGACAAATGAAAGTTTTTAAACAGATAAGGATTTGTGAAGATACTGAATAGACAAAGTGCTTTATATATATTAAATTGTAAAAACAGTAATCTGTAAAAATAATCAAAAAAAAATCAAGATACTTATATTTTGTAGCTCAGTTGCGGTCAACAACTTCTCCAGTCTGCACTGTGTGCGAAGACAGAAACCCTACCAAAGTTAGGGCTTAAAAACCAGAACAACTTCTTTTTTTTTTACAAGAACACAAAAGAACCAGCCCCCACTAGCCAAGAGATAATTACACAGAGGAAATGTTTCAGTTTACACAATAGCCTACAGACAGCAAGCACTAGAGAGACAAATGAAAGTTTTTAAACAGATAAGGATTTGTGAAGATACTGACTAGACAAAGTGCTTTATATATATTAAATTGTAAAAACAGCAATCTGTAAAAATAATCAAAAAAAATCAAGATACTTATATTTTGTAACTCAGTTGCGGTCAACAACTTCTCCAGTCTGCACTGTGTGCAAAGACAGAAACCCTACCAAAGTTAGGGCTTAAAAACCAGAACAACTTCTTTTTTTTACAAGAACACAAAAGAACCAGCCCCCACTAGCCAAGAGATAATTACACAGAGGAAATGTTTCAGTTTACACAATAGCCTACAGACAGCAAGCACTAGAGAGACAAATGAAAGTTTTTAAACAGATAAGGATTTGTGAAGATACTGAATAGACAAAGTGCTTTATATATATTAAATTGTAAAAACAGTAATCTGTAAAAATAATAAAAAAAAATCAAGATACTTATATTTTGTAGCTCAGTTGCGGTCAACAACTTCTCCAGAAACCCTACCAAAGTTAGGGCTTAAAAACCAGAACAACTTCTTTTTTTTTACAAGAACACAAAAGAACCAGCCCCCACTAGCCAAGAGATAATTACACAGAGGAAATGTTTCAGTTTACACAATAGCTTACAGACAGCAAGCACTAGAGAGACAAATGAAAGTTTTTAAACAGATAAGGATTTGTGAAGATACTGAATAGACAAAGTGCTTTATATATATTAAATTGTAAAAACAGTAATCTGTAAAAATAATCAAAAAAATCAAGATACTTATATTTTGTAGCTCAGTTGCGGTCAACAACTTCTCCAGTCTGCACTGTGTGCAAAGACAGAAACCCTACCAAAGTTAGGGCTTAAAAACCAGATCAACTTCTTTTTTTTTTACAAGAACACAAAAGAACCAGCCCCCACTAGCCAAGAGATAATTACACAGAGGAAATGTTTCAGTTTACACAATAGCCTACAGACAGCAAGCACTAGAGAGACAAATGAAAGTTTTTAAACAGATAAGGATTTGTGAAGATACTGAATAGACAAAGTGCTTTATATATATTAAATTGTAAAGACAGTAATCTGTAAAAATAATCAAAAAATCAAGATACTTATATTTTGTAGCTCAGTTGCTGTCAACAACTTCTCCAGTCTGCACTGCTTGCACAGACAGAAGCCCTACCAAAATTAGGGCTTAAAAACCAGAACAACTTCTTTTTTTTTACAAGAACACAAAAGAACCAGCCCCCACTAGCCAAGAGATAATTACACAGAGGAAATGTTTCAGTTTACACAATAGCCTACAGACAGCAAGCACTAGAGAGACAAATGAAAGTTTTTAAACAGATAAGGATTTGTGAAGATACTGAATAGACAAAGTGCTTTATATATATTAAATTGTAAAAACAGTAATCTGTAAAAATAATAAAAAAAAAATCAAGATACTTATATTTTGTAGCTCAGTTGCGGTCAACAACTTCTCCAGTCTGCACTGTGTGCAAAGACAGAAACCCTACCAAAGTTAGGGCTTAAAAACCAGATCAACTTCTTTTTTTTTACAAGAACACAAAAGAACCAGCCCCCACTAGCCAAGAGATAATTACACAGAGGAAATGTTTCAGTTTACACAATAGCCTACAGACAGCAAGCACTAGAGAGACAAATGAAAGTTTTTAAACAGATAAGGATTTGTGAAGATACTGAATAGACAAAGTGCTTTATATATATTAAATTGTAAAAACAGTAATCTGTAAAAATAATCAAAAAAAATCAAGATACTTATATTTTGTAGCTCAGTTGCAGTCAACAACTTCTCCAGTCTGCACTGTGTGCAAAGACAGAAACCCTACCAAAGTTAGGGCTTAAAACCAGAACAACTTCTTTTTTTTACAAGAACACAAAAGAACCAGCCCCCACTAGCCAAGAGATAATTACACAGAGGAAATGTTTCAGTTTACACAATAGCCTACAGACAGCAAGCACTAGAGAGACAAATGAAAGTTTTTAAACAGATAAGGATTTGTGAAGATACTGAATAGACAAAGTGCTTTATATATATTAAATTGTAAAAACAGTAATCTGTAAAAATAATCAAAAAAATCAAGATACTTATATTTTGTAGCTCAGTTGCAGTCAACAACTTCTCCAGTCTGCACTGTGTGCAAAGACAGAAACCCTACCAAAGTTAGGGCTTAAAAACCAGAACAACTTTTTTTTTACAAGAACACAAAAGAACCAGCCCCCACTAGCCAAGAGATAATTACACAGAGGAAATGTTTCAGTTTACACAATAGCTTATAGACAGCAAGCACTAGAGAGACAAATGAAAGTTTTTAAACAGATAAGGATTTGTGAAGATACTGAATAGACAAAGTGCTTAATATATATTAAATTGTAAAAACAGTAATCTGTAAAAATAATAAAAAAAATCAAGATACTTATATTTTGTAGCTCAGTTGCGGTCAACAACTTCTCCAGTCTGCACTGTGTGCAAAGACAGAAACCCTACCAAAGTTAGGGCTTAAAAACCAGATCAACTTCTTTTTTTTTTACAAGAACACAAAAGAACCAGCCCCCACTAGCCAAGAGATAATTACACAGAGGAAATGTTTCAGTTTAGACAATAGCCTACAGACAGCAAGCACTAGAGAGACAAATGAAAGTTTTTAAACAGATAAGGATTTGTGAAGATACTGAATAGACAAAGAGCTTTATATATATTAAATTGTAAAAACAGTAATCTGTAAAAATAATCAAAAAAAATCAAGATACTTATATTTTGTAGCTCAGTTGCGGTCAACAACTTCTCCAGTCTGCACTGTGTGCGAAGACAGAAACCCTACCAAAGTTAGGGCTTAAAACCAGAACAACTTTTATTTTTACAAGAACACAAAAGAACCAGCCCCCACTAGCCAAGAGATAATTACACAGAGGAAATGTTTCAGTTTACACAATAGCCTACAGACAGCAAGCACTAGAGAGACAAATGAAAGTTTTAAACAGATAAGGATTTGTGAAGATACTGAATAGACAAAGTGCTTTATATATATTAAATTGTAAAACAGTAATCTGTAAAAATAATCAAAAAAATCAAGATACTTATATTTTGTAGCTCAGTTGCGGTCAACAACTTCTCCAGTCTGCACTGTGTGCAAAGACAGAAACCCTACCAAAGTTAGGGCTTAAAAACCAGAACAACTTCTTTTTTTTACAAGAACACAAAAAACCAGCCCCACTAGCCAAGAGATAATTACACAGAGGAAATGTTTCAGTTTACACAATAGCCTACAGACAGCAAGCACTAGAGAGACAAATGAAAGTTTTTAAACAGATAAGGATTTGTGAAGATACTGAATAGATAAAGTGTTTTATATATATTAAATTGTAAAAACAGTAATCTGTAAAAATAATCAAAAAAAAATCAAGATACTTATATTTTGTAGCTCAGTTGCGGTCAACAACTTCTCCAGTCTGCACTGTGTGCAAAGACAGAAACCCTACCAAAGTTAGGGCTTAAAAACCAGAACAACTTTTTTTTTTTTTTTTTACAAGAACACAAAAGAACCAGCCCCCACTAGCCAAGAGATAATTACACAGAGGAAATGTTTCTGTTTACACAATAGCCTACAGACAGCAAGCACTAGAGAGACAAATGAAAGTTTTTAAACAGATAAGGATTTGTGAAGATACTGAATAGACAAAGTGCTTTATATATATTAAATTGTAAAAACAGTAATCTGTAAAAATAATCAAAAAAAAAATCAAGATACTTATATTTTGTAGCTCAGTTGCGGTCAACAACTTCTCCAGTCTGCACTGTGTGCAAAGACAGAAACCCTACCAAAGTTAGGGCTTAAAAACCAGAACAACTTTTTTTTTTACAAGAACACAAAAGAACCAGCCCCCACTAGCCAAGAGATAATTACACAAAGGAAATGTTTCAGTTTACACCATAGCCTACAGACAGCAAGCACTAGAGAGACAAATGAAAGTTTTTAAACAGATAAGGATTTGTGAAGATACTGAATAGACAAAGTGCTTTATATATATTAAATTGTAAAAACAGTAATCTGTAAAAATAATAAAAAAAATCAAGATACTTATATTTTGCAGCTAAGTTGTGGTCAACAAATTCTCCAGTCTGCACTGTGTGCAAAGACAGACACCCTACAAAAGTTACTGCTTAAAAACCAGATCAACTTCTTTTTTTTTTACAAGAACACAAAAGAACCAGCCCCCACTAGCCAAGAGATAATTACACAGAGGAAATGTTTCAGTTTACACAATAGCCTACAGACAGCAAGCACTAGAGAGACAAATGAAAGTTTTTAAACAGATAAGGATTTGTGAAGATACTGAATAGACAAAGTGCTTTATATATATTAAATTGTAAAAACAGTAATCTGTAAAAATAATAAAAAAAAAAAATCAAGATACTTATATTTTGTAGCTCAGTTGCGGTCAACAACTTCTCCAGTCTGCACTGTGTGCAAAGACAGAAACCCTACCAAAGTTAGGGCTTAAAAACCAGAACAACTTCTTTTTTTTCTACAAGAACACAAAAGAACCAGCCCCCACTAGCCAAGAGATAATTACACAGAGGAAATGTTTCAGTTTACATAATAGCCTACAGACAGCAAGCACTAGAGAGACAAATGAAAGTTTTTAAACAGATAAGGATTTGTGAAGATACTGAATAGACAAAGTGCTTTATATATATTAAATTGTAAAAACAGCAATCTGTAAAAATAATCAAAAAAATCAAGATACTTATATTTTGTAGCTCAGTTGCGGTCAACAACTTCTC